>NC_051160.1:117605430-117667423 GCF_013339745.2 Dermacentor silvarum | reverse complement strand
TCAAAGCGAAACGTTGGGAAATGCACTGTGCAATAACAGTGTGCGGCGTACTATCTTTTTTATTAATATACTACCAGTGTCAGCGCGATATATATATAGTTTTTGTTATGCCATAGCTGGTGCCGTATGGGTTTTAGACCTATGCCGTGGGAGAACTTGTGCATTGTCTCGCTTGTTGTGGCGAACCTCTTGCCTTTCACTTACGAGCATAAAGGTCTACAGATTCGGAAGATAAATAGTTCTGCTTATATCCTGGGCTAAATATGATTTTTTTAAATATATAGGAGGCAATTTATCATTCTTTTTGTGCAGATATTTCTTCCATGAAAACTTTGGTAAGAGATGCGAACTTTTAAGAGAACAATACAGGGGAATTGGCTCAGCCTATACACTAGGCTACAGGTTTTCATCATTAGTTGTCAGTTAATTGGGAAATCCAAACTACTAAGGCACAATCAATGTATGTTGACTGTGAGTAACACACCGGTCTGGTTTACTAGTGCCAGCATTCCTAGCTGACTTCTCTCCTTTTGCCCTTGTTCGTACATCTGTTTGCTTTATTATGTGGGGAAATGAGGCATGCATGCCGTGCTCTAAACTACATAAATAAATTTTGGGCAGTGGTTTATGTCATCTGTAATTTCTTTCCATAGATGGCATTGCCAGCTGAGGACCTCCAAGTAACAGCACCCCACATTTACTGCACTCCTGAGAAGATTTGTGTTTTTGCTGGCAGCCAAGCCGAACTGATAACAGTCTCCAAGTCTGGATTAGGACGGGCACTTATTTTTTGCCTTTTGACTTACTATATTAAGAACTTAGAATATCCATTTGCATTTTTCCAAATGCTTGCTCTCGTGCAAAAAGTTGTGCTGCCAGGAGACAAGCTTGTGAAAGGACTGCTTTCTCCTCGTCTGAAGCGTCTCTGTGCGCTCTTAAGCAAGAAAAATGTAATCTAGACTTTCCATGTTTTTTTACCAACTGTGAGGGGAAAGAAAAAAACAACAAACAGTAGAACCCCACTGATACGTTTTTCACGGGACCCTAAAAAGTAAATGTAAGAGCCGGGAAACGCAAGAGCCGAGAAACAGGAAAAATTGAGAAATGAGAGTAGTGTTGAATTGCACACAATATTATTTTAATTCTTACATTTGAAAAAAAAAGTCATAGCCCGAACGCCGAAGCATCGATTGCGATAGCAAATTAGTAGACAGCTATACAAAGTAAGGATAGTAGTTTTATCGGCAGTATAAACTTGTAAACATTTACTTATTACCTATATTAACAACCATGGTGTCAGCGCCCACAACAAACATGAAAACATCACACTCGATGAGCGTGGACACGCGCTGTCAAACGCTGGCGTGAAGAAGCGCTGCTGCAGCAGCGAGCGAAGTGACCTTTGTGCTGTTGTCTATCGCTTCAACGCAAACCGAGCGCCGAGAACACGCACAAAGCTACAAGCCGCTGACGCACCTACACTGCCTAGACTCTGTCGTCTGCTACCCTCGCAGGCTTTACTCGTGCGGCGACGGCGTTATTGCCCTTGGACTTTATACGGAGCATCTATATATGCGCCAAAACCAATTTGAGGGCCACAACGCGTCATAGACAGCATCTTTTGATAGCAAATATGGATCTCAAAGGCCATGCCTTTGCTGGCGGAAACCGAAAATACGTCATAGGTGTCGCCCCGGCACTTTGGGTGGCCAATCCCATCATCAAGCTATGCGACATGAAAAGTCAAAATGGCCGCTCTGGCCAGTGCGGGGTGGCAGTTCACAACGTATGAAGCGGGAACGGTCCAACAGTTGTGACGCAACAGCGGGGTGACGAATGCATTGGGTTCTATGGGAGCTCTGCCTGGACCGGCCGAAAACGACAAAACCAATTCGCAGCATCCGGGAACGCAGCACCCGGGAACATAACAGCGGGCTTCTACTGTATGTGATTTAGTTCAAAGCTGTTGGTTAGCTCCAAAGGTGGGAGAGGCTTATTCCATAAGCAGCTGTTTTTTTGTTTTTTTCACGTCATTCCTTGTTTACTTCTAGTCACAAGCAGTGCATTTAATTGCTCTAGTCATTTGTTCGTCTCCCTTCTGGTGGAGGATGGTTAATTTTGTTTTACTTGCGTATTTATAGGCCTCAGAATTTCTTATAAACATAGTTTAAGCATTTAATTCACCCACGTAGATGGTTCTGTTTTGCAAAGAGTAATGCACTCTATTTGCCCTTCTTTGCTCAGTACTAGTAGATCGGTATATATCTGCACCTGTGCAGAAATCTAGTATTGTAGTTATTAAATAGCATCAATTGTGATATGTTTGTCATTTCACACAGTTGTGCTTCGCTGACTGTATATGGTAGGTCTCATGGATGGTATTTTTGTATCAGATCTTGTTGAAGAATAAACTTGTAATAATTTCGCACCTGAGAGTACTCCAACTTATTTCGCGAGAACGTTCACAGAATGGTAAACGGAACAGCTTATTACAAAGGCTCAGGTGCATAGTTAGGAAGTGAAATATGACATTGCCTTCAAGTACATCAAAGAAACTCATTGTCACCATATCATTGCCAGCAGCGCTTTGCAGTATGCTTTTGCTCACCTGAACTAGATTATTATAGCCAACCTGTAGATGTTGCTTCCCCAAAGTGTTCTTCATTGAGTGTGTACTTCAAGTAATTTTGTGCCTTTGGAAGATGCATTTTTTATAAATTGTAGCTTTTGTGCACAAGTAATACTCTAGGAACTGGGGATATTTTTGGCTTTCACATATATTGGAGGGACATTAACTAAGAGGCAGTATATGTTAGAGACCTACAGCTGAGTTATAATGGCAATCAAGCAGGAACTGTACCCAAAAGGCTATGTTAAATTTAGGGGTTACTTCAGCTATTTATTCATATGTCCTTATTGTGATTGCGATGTATTTTTATAGCTAGCCTATAAAATCTATCACCGCGTCATGATTAAAAATGTTCTGCATCTCGAATGGGGCCAACAGTGTGATACCTGTCAGTTGCGTCTGATTTCTTTTCACCACAGATTGTCATGCAGAAGTTTGCATTATGGGAGTGAAAGAAAAATGTTTGGGTCAATACCAATTCAAGAAAGTTACGTGCTGTCTTCAAGGCTTCAATGAAATGCATTTACAGTGGAAGTCTTCTTTATAGTCCCACAATTTAAACACCAGCATAATTATATAATCTGAGGTAAGAACATATATCACTCAACTGGCAGGCATGACAATATCGGCCCAATTCGAGATGCAAATACCTTGTCGTGGAGCATTGTTTATTTCTAGGTTGGCTATAAAAATAGAATGCAAGCAAAAAGAAAAATATCCATATATATATAAATTGCTGAAGTAACCCATAAATTTAACATGTCCTTTAGAGGTTACATTTGCTTTTAGAAAATAAAAGTCTACGGCGTAACCTCTAAAGCTGCATGTTTGTCAAGGGTAACAATGTAACCTATACTATATTGGTTACAATGTACCTTATATTTTGTATTAGTTACAATGTACCTTATAATATATTAGTTACAATGTACCTTATAAATGTGAATTTGTGCACCTATACTAAGGGTTACCCAGCTAAGGGTGTAGTTTCGCGCAGGCGTGGTGACCGATGTCGGCGGTGCTATTTCGTCGTCTGCTACCGTCTGCAGCCGCGCTTCGTATCGTCGCAAAGCAACCCGTTCACGTGTTCTGAAAGTTTGCCGGAGGCTGCATGGCCACACTCGGATAGCTAGCCGTTGCAAGACTGAACGAGAATTAGACGGGGCAAAATATTACCTCGCAGATACTTCTGCCGTTCGAACTCGCAAGGAAAACATGACAATTTTTGGCGGACTGTCTCTTTGGGACACAACAATAATAGACAGTATTTCTGCATGTATAGTGGCTATCTCATGCGCGCTAAGGAATATTGGAGTCACTGCTGTGGGTATATATGCTGAACAAAGAATCCACAAGCGCCATTGAAGCTCATTCAGTAGAATTCACAGCGGTAAGATCGATGGAGAAATGTATTGGCATGCGTAACGCGTTGAACTCACGCAGTTGCAGATATTTTATTTACGAGTAGATGTTGAAGTTTAGCAGCATGCCAAATTGTTCTAGACCTTTAGGTTGTTTATGTTTACAAATCGTGCCTTTCTGATTACGGTAGGCATTTTTGGGTACGCCTTCAAAACACTGAGCGCTATAACCGTTTTATTAGGACTTGAGGTAAAATGTGCTCCTACAAAATGCCGTCATCTTGGGCTTCAAGAAAACCATGCGTCAAAACAAATAAAGAAAACCCGTGCGTCACTCAATATCTGGTGGCGTCGCCGTTTGCCTCCAGCACTGCCTTCATTCTAGAAGGAAGACTTGTATACAAGGCTTCACAGAATCAGGTATTTTGCTTCAAACGCTCCCATTCGGCCTTGACCGCGCTCTAAAGGCTGTCCGCGGAGAGCCCGTGCAGGCATTGACTTGCTAAGGCCTTCTTCATGGTACCCCAAACGTTTTCTATGGGGTTCAAGTCGCGAGACTGTGGTGACCAGCCCATAACTTCCACTTGGTGACGCATCAGAAGTGATCGAGCTTTTTTGTGGTGTGCACATGGGAGATGTCATGCTGGAAAGCACCATTTGCAGCATGAGGGAGCTGCAACTTGTTCGATGACATCGCAGTATTGTGGGCCGTGAATTTTCCTTCTAAGCTGACGAGAGACCCGAGGCCATCCTTTGTCATGCAGCCCCACACGCTGACGACTGTATATTCTATTAACTGTATTGCGCGGCCTCTGCGTTAGTTTTGCAATAGCGCGTTGTCTGTACGTCCCTTGCCACAGTTCAACAATACGCTGCCTTTCATCGTATGGCACTCGAGCCATCGTGGATTAGGGGCGAACGAAGTGCACACTTAACCTTTTCTGAAGCGGGCAGTGCTTTATGTATGTATCAAGAAGGCGAACAAAAGACAGCAGCGTCATTGCTGCTGGTGTGCAGGGTGACATTTGTTTGATAATAGATCAATCTCATGACTTTCCTTCCAGTTGGTAGGAAAGTGGCTGCTTTCAAGTACGAACCACACGAGCTGCTTTTCCGCGATGATCCGAAGCGCGGCACCAGATGGTAGGAGACGACGAAAGAGCACCGCCCACTACGCTCACTGCGCCTGCGCGAAACTCGTTGCAGCCGCCGGCCGGCGGCGGCGCAGAGCAGACGCCACGCGCTCCGGTGTTCCCTTTAACAGTGGACCCCTCTGTATATGAGCTGCCTCCTCACGGAAAACGCACATTGTTGGCCAAGGTGGCTCATCGCGGCTGTCGATCACGGGACTTCAACAAATGTAGATAAATAAATCGTAGGATACAGTGTGCCGTTCAACCTTCAGGAACTGGATACCGTACGACATTACAGGAAGTTTTTTTTTATTGGTCGCTGTGAAATGCTCTAAAAGTAAGATGCACCAGCGCAAAGATGAAAACAATTCTCTATATCTTGACGTAGGTTTCACAGCTTATTCAGTTGATATTACCGGGCACAAGTACTTCCTTTTCATGGAGCCATACGTAATAGGCATGCTGAATGTCTGAAGAAAATTTCAAGCTTGAAGATAATGCGTCCAGCTTGACACTAGCGGTGCCAAGTCTGAAGAAACAGCGCAGCTGAGTGACGTTCCTTAACAACTAGTTTATGTAGGCTAAACGTGGCCTAACTTGACTTTTTCTAGTCAAGGTTAGGCTATGAGGGCCAAGCTAGGCTATCAGGGGAAGGCTAGGCTATCATAGTAAGGTTAGGACGCTTGGCTTGATTCTCGCGTTCGAGGTATCCGGATCGGCTCGGCGACGTCGCATATCGGCGGCTTCGTTGGCGAGGTAGGCTGCATCGGCACAAGACGGCGATTCCGAAGCTTCGAGAGTATTTGGATCGACCTAGTTATTTTCCTCGGGCCGCTGGCTCTCTTACTTGGGCTGTCGCACTGACGCATTTTCTTAGGGGGCTAAAACGCGGCAAGCATGGACGCCGCGCTTCCACGATGCCGCCGCCGCCACTGCTGACAGCCGAGAAGTCGAAGACCATGTTTCGCTGTCAGCGGGCTGTCATAAACGGCAGCCCGAGCCAGTGTGTGCGTCTAAACGTAGGCGGGTCCCTCTATGTCACAACTATCCACACTCTTACCAAACATGACAGCATGCTCAGCGCCATGTTCAGCGGGTGGATGGAGGTTCCCATCGACTCGGAAGGTGAGTAATAATTGCGGGCCTCCGCCGGTTTCGTTGATCCGTCAGTCCGTGCTGCTTATGCTATTCCCGTCACGAGTCAATAGGACAATTTTTCTTTTACCCACACTGGCTACACGAGTGTAGCTAGTGTAGGAAGTCGCCATTTTTTTACTTGCTGTAGCAAAGTGTAGCTCCGCCTACCTACAAGAAGCCATTTTTTAATAGCTCCAGTGTAGCATGAAAATTACTTTCTAAACTGCGGTAGCGTTCGGTGTTGGCAGCAGACGATAAACAAGCAGGCTGGCGTTGCAAACGCGTGGCGCCAGTTTGTCTGCGACTGTCGCAGACAACGCGACAGGTGTCAAGCCCGATCCTGAAAAAGTTCGCGCCGTGAAGCATTTTCCTGTACCTTGTTCGGCTAAAGACGTACGCAGTTTTATAAGATTGTGCTCATATTTCCGATGTTTTAATCGTAATTTCGCCGACATTGCGCGTCCCTTTACTGCACTCCTCAAAAACGACGTTGCTTTTACATGGGGCTCACTCCAAGCTGCTGCCTTTTTGGGCGCTTATCGGTCCTCACGACTTCCCCTATTTTAGCGCATTTTGATCCGATTGCACCAACGGGACTTCGCACATATGCCAGCGGCCATGGAATCGGTGCCGTCTTCGCTCAGCGTCAGAGCGGCCACGACTGTGTTATTGCGTACGCTAGCCGCCTCCTGTCCGCACCCGAGAAGAATTACAACACCACGGAACGAGAGTGTCTTGCTCTTGTCTGGACTGTCGCCAAATTGCATTCCTATCTGTTTGGCCGCACTTTTACCGTCGTAACAGATCATCATGCCCTCTGTTGGCTTTCTTTGCTCAAAACGCTCTGCGCCTCCAAGAATACTCGTTTTCAGTGGTGCACAAGTCTGGTCAGCTTCATCAAGATGCCTACTGTCTATCACGGCATCCCGTGGATTCCTCTGACGTCACCGAGCAAGACACCGACGCCTGCGTCTTGTCTGTCTCGGACCTCGTTATTATACGGGACGAACAACGCCGCGACTCGGCTTTACGGTCTATCATCGACTGTCTCAACTCCGCTACACCCGACCCTTCACTCCACTTGTTCTTCCTTCAGGACGGCACCTTATACCGCCATAATATCCATCTTGAGGGCCCTGAACGTCTCCTTGTCGTGCCTGCCCATCTGCAGTCAGCTGTCTTTCGCCAGCTTCACTATGAGCCCACTGCTGGTCACCTTGGTGTCACCCGCACTTACGATCGCGTCAGGCGCCGTTTCTTCTGGCCTGGTCTCTATCGCTCCGTCCAACGATATGTCGCTAGCTGCGACCAATGCAGTGTTTATAGTGTTTATAACACTATAATTACAATCCACTGCACTAGGTCTGGTGCTGCGAGTACCCATTTCTCAGTCAAATGAGTTACGGTGAATGGATTAGATAACAAATAACATAAGCTTTGTCCATGTGTCATCACACAAGTGGCATTAAAATTTAAGGCATTAGCAAGTTGATGTCATTTTCTGTGTCCGTGTGTCACAAGTAATAAATCTATAAAGGATACCCTTTTCTTACCCAGCCTTTCTCGTTGTGCAAAAGTTTTTTTAATATAAAATTATAATAATTTATTCCTTAAAGAACTGCTGTATCTTTCCTGTTATGGTTGTCAATTCCAATTTTTAATTATGGTGTTTTATGTGCCAGAACGACGATCTGCTTATGAGGCACCCCGTAGTGGGGACTCCGGAATATTTCGACCACCTGGGGTTCTATAACGTGCACCTAAATCTAAGTAACACGGGTGTTTTCTCATTTCGCCCCCATCAAAATGCGGCTGCCGTGGCCGGCATTCGATCCCGCGACCTCGCGCTCAGCAGCCCAACACCATATCCACTGAGCAACCGCTGCGGGTGTCAATTTCATTGTATTTTTTCTGCTGTTGCGGCTCCTCTATTGTATTTATTATTATTGTAACTACTCCTCCCTTATGCCCTAAGGGCCCTGAGGGTAAATGAATAAATAGGAAATTATGTTTACGAATTGTCGCTCTTCTTGATTATTGTGGTGACAAACTTTTTAACAGCGAATCTGTTTAAGCCAGCCGTAATTTGTGGTTCGTATCAAGAAACTATAATCATCAGTAAAGAATAAAGAAAAGAAAACAAACTTTCTTGCCGAGGTGGGATTTGAACCTGCGTACCCACGCTCCCAAGGCGAGCGTCGTAGCCACTAGGCTATACCGCCTTTTTTTCTTTATTGCCGGGCTTCGACACAGTACAACAAATGCACACACAACATTCGACAGTACGCCAGATCGCTCAAGTGGCCAAATTGCCACTGCGGCCAGGCGTTGTCATTTTAAAATTCCCGAAGGCTCCAGCCTTAACAGCCACTCAGGAACATCTGTTTGTGCTTTCAATATCTCCAGAAACCTGTGCACACTTTCGCGGAAATACATGCGTGCTGGTTGGTCTTGCGTCTGGGTCACAAAAATAGCCAGCCATACGGGAGCGCCATATACTGTGGAGGCCCATCTGCATAATCTGGTCAAACGGAAAACCATCCTCATTATCTGTTGACAGGTACCTGATCCCGTAAGAGTCAAGCGCTAATTATTTTTTATCCCAAATATATACCCCTTCCCAGCAATGAAGAAAAACATGATCTACTGTCTCAAGCTGCTTGCATATGAGGCAGTGGGAACCCCAAGCTAGAAAGAAACCCCTTTCATCTAGAAAAGACTTAACAGTTAAAGTTCCAATGTGTAACATTAAAAAAAAATGGTTTTGGTTCCCGGCGACATCTGCATGTTTTTAACTCTCTTTAAAACATTTCCACCTGGGCGTCCAGAATATACAGCCCTGTACAAGGGCACGGGAAACACCACGTCACAAACGTCTTTGAACAATTTTTCTTCCTTTTAACGCTACTCAAGTACTCCATCGAAAAAACGTGTGTTTAGATATTGAGACTTACAACAATTCCTCTGAAGAAACCACGAACGCCACCTGAAACATACTGCGTTGTCACCACAAAATCAGACGATGCTCCCCCGAGTCTTTGTTGATACACCGTACGCAGGAATGGGTCTTTAACATCTAGGAAAAATAAAAACCTGTTTACAATCTGTCGCACAAACAAATGTCCCAGTCCTTAGCCACCGGCCTTCACCTGCCGAAACAAGTTCGTGCGGCTGCACCTCTCCCAACTGGACGCGACCGCTTTCCTCGCCCACCGCACAGCCGAAATCTCGTACGGCCCACTTTCTTCTCCTTCTTTCTCGCTTGGCAACAAGGGTACTCCCCAAGGCTCTGTCTTGTCCCCTCTTCTATTTAACGTCACCCCCTTCCCGCTGGCACGTGCACTACGCTCTATCGCAACTCAGTCTCATGCTTTCTACGCCGATGACATCACCCTATGGGTGACCACCGGCAATCTTGGCGACATGGAGACCATTCTCCAGGTGGGTGTGGACGCGGTGGCGACTCACGCCCGGTGTGTTGGGTTGAGCTGCTCCCCGGCCAAATCGGGGCTTTTGCTCCTTCTGCCTCGGGGGATGGCCCCCCTGTCGCCTTCTCCACTTAGTCTCCCTTGACGGCACACCCCTTCCCCTCGTCTCTACTCTCCGCATCATCGGACTCTTTCTTCAGTCCAATGGCAAGCACACCACACTCATCACCCTACTCACAAACACTGTACACCCTGCAGACCATTCGCCCAATACGCCCCATTGCCAACCATCACCACGGCATGCGCGAACACGACCTCCGCCGCCTGTCTATGCCTTCGTTCTGAGCCGCTTCATCTATTCTCTTCCGTACAGTATGACATTGGAGAAGTGGCATACAACTGAATTCACCCAGCATCGGTTGCATTCAATCGACCTATCTATGCAGCTGCGGCTGTTGCCTGGATTTCCGCGAAATTAGGAAACAATGCTGTACCACTTACGCTTGGGTGTTGCATTCACTAATGCTTACACGTGTTTGGTTGGAATGGCTGATAGCGCCGAGTGTAATGCCTGCGGTGTCGATGAGACTATAGAACACCTACTATGCTACTGGTCATCTTTTCAAAACTAAAGACATGACATCTGCAACGTTCTCAACATGCTAGATAGAAGACCGTTCACCTTGAGCAAGATCTTGGGGCCATGTCCTCGAATATCGCAGCAGCAAAAGGCCACAAAAGCACTGCTGCGATTTTTGAAAACTACAGGACTGAGTGACCGTCTATGATCTGGACTGATTGATCATCAGTGATAGAACAGAGATCTGTTGACGTCGGCGATATCAACAGCGGACTTTCTATTATTCTCTGAATCTCTCTCCCCTTTTCCCTTCCTCCAGTGTAGGGTAGCCAACCAGGCTCACTCCTGGTTAACCTCCCTGCCTTTCATTAAATCATGCTCTCTCTCTCTTCCGTATATTTTCCTTTCGCGCACCGAGGAAGACAAAGTCAACAGCCTCATTCGCCAGGCATATAAGTCGGCCGTGTCTCTTCCCACATCTACTTCAACGGCTCGGTTACTGTCGATGGGCGTCCACAACTCCCTTACAGAGCTGACGGAGGCCCATCGCACGGTCCAGCTCCTCCGTCTCTCCCGCACTCGGCCTGGTCGCGCACTTCTCTCTACCCTTAAACTCTCCCCTCTTACCCCTCTTCCCTCCTCACTGCCCGTCCTTTCCCACGTCTACTCCCTGCTAACCATTAATCCCCTCCCTAAAAATATAAACCATGAACACCACCCGTCCCGTAGAGCAGCGCGAGCCTCCGCGCTCTGGCGTCAGTACGAAAGGCAACCCGCCGTGGCTTACGTGGATGCCACCCCGTACCGCCACTACCCAGCCCATGCCCTTGCAGTCACTGACAAATCTTTCCGACCAGCTCTTACTGCTTCAATATACACTTCGACCTCGTTCGAGGCTGAAGAGGCAGCTATTGCCCGTGCCATCACGCAAACCTCCGCGGAATATATTTTCAGTGATTCCAAGCCTGCAGTCTACAACTACGCGGTTGGGCGGGTGGCCCCCCTGGCCTCCGGTATCTTGCGTTCCGACACTGTTCCCTCTCGCCCAATCCAAATCATCTGGGTGCCCGCTCACGCGGCCCATCCTGGCAACGAGGCGGCCAATTCCATCGCTCGCGATTCGACTGACCGAGCAAGCCCGTTCCCACCGGGAATGGATACGCGCGACGCGCTCCTCACATACCACGGTATCACCTTGCATTACCGCCTATCTCGTCTCACCTTCCCCCCACCACACAAATCCCTTTCCCAGCACCACCAATACTTGTGGCGCCACCTTCAAGCCCGCACCTTTCTTACTCCTGCACGTCTTGCCCTCTTCCACCCCGGGACGCACTCGCCGGCCTGCTGCTTATGTGACAGCTCCCGCACCAATTACGATCACATCTTATTTTCCTGCCCGGCGTACTTGCCCCCTGCCTAGTCCGCAGCAGTGGGAGGCTGCTGTGTCCAGCACCGAGCCGGATCTCCAACTCCGGCTGGTGACCTGGGCACAGGACGTAGCGACTAGGCACGGCCTGGACGCCACAACCGGCAGCCTGAAGACCGCCCGCAACGCTGCTTTTTATTTTCTTCACTTCGGGCCTTCTCAATAGGTTTTCCACCACCACCACCACGGTTAAGCGTTTTTTTATAAAGTTATGGCGGCATAAAGGAATTACCTTTTAAATGACCTATACCGGCCTGCGTTACTTTTGCTGAGAAGAAAACTCGCAAATCGCACGGAATGTTACAATATAAACGAAACTAAACAACGCGAAGCTTGTTGGAGTTAGCGAGGTAGCCCGAGCAGCGGATACAAGAACACAGCTTCGTCACCTGTAGCTGTTAGCTATCAGCGTCAAATAGACGAAAGCGGTGTAGTATGCTTGTTGTGAGAAGGATGTGGACGAATGGCATGTAACTACATTTAAGGCTTCATATTTTTTTCTGTCACAACGGCACATCCATTCTGCGAGATTGACCGAGACTGTGCACCTAACCAGTTGGGTATCCCCTGTAGCAAAGTGTTCTCCTCGATCACATGCGCAGTGGCACGTAACAGAGAGAGAGAGAGAGAGAGAGAGAAACGTGGTGAAAAAGGCAGGGAGGTTAGCCCAAAAAGATTCTGGTTTGCTACCCTGCACTGGGGGAAGGGGCACGTAACAGGCAACCCAAGTTGTCTGCTATGCCAGACTGCAGAGAGGCGCAAGTTGTTTATTCGGGCTCATATCCAGTGGCGCATGTGGTCTGCGCGGCAGGAGAGCAGCCAAGGACCCAAATCGATTATATATATATCCATAAATACATCCGGCGAAGAAACAACTACAAACGCAAACCCTGGGGATCAGGTTAACTTAGCTTTCGTAATTTACAAACGTAGCGTATTTCTCTTCGTTTTTTTTTTCAATTCGGCAGTTCCTTCAGATATTTGTCTCAAAACAAAATAGGCACATTTTTATGTGCGTGTGTTCTTCTTCGTCCAAGCTACCACCGTTGGCACGTGCCAAGTGCGCGTGCACAGAAGAAGAAGAATCTCCCGGCCACGCGGCGTCCGCGATTTCTCTCTCTGTCACCCAAGAATTTGCGAATACTCAACTCTTGTAGCTGCCACGACCCGCACAGAGGCATGGCCGAGCCGAAGAGGGGCGGCTTTGCAGGTTCGGGACGAAAGTCCACGTCGTCCGCGACAAGCTCCGCGTCATCGAAGTCCTCTTCGGTGAAACCTAAGGGCATCGTCGGTAGGAAGCAGCCGCGCAAGTACACTGCTTCTTCAACTACCGGCGAAGCCTCTGCTAACCCGAGGTCGGTGAGTGATATCGCGGTTCAATGCGAGAACTTTCTTTGCCTAACCCTGCAAACTTTGGCCTGGCTTGATATCAGCCTGGTTTCTACACAATGACAACGTAAATCGATTAGAAATTTAGAAATTAGAAATCTGGTTGGGCACCAAGTACGAGCCAGTAGCAAGGTACACTAGTAACTATCCTTGGCGCCAAGCGTACCGTCTAGAAGGGGCGTAGAATATTACGTATCATACTTCGGCACGCACCGTCCCTTGACAGCTGTCCTGCACAAAATGGCTAAAGACGACAATATAGTAATGAATGTTGAACAAAGTGCGCGTGTCATGCGGATGCTCTGGAGTAACCTTTACAATCGTCGCAGACACGGTCTACCGGTAGTTTGTGTTCGCAGAAAACGCGATTAGCTATACACGCGATTTCCGTTTTTTTTTCTCTAAATCACCCATTTCATTCGGGGATGTTTCTCGCTCTATATATAGAAGGAGCGTATGCAGGAGGAAAATATGAGACTGCCGGACGAAACGCACATGCACAGGTGGGAAGAACACTCGCAATAACTCCACTCAGATAAGCGAACAGTGATGGAATGAAGGCGCGTGCCAATCATATATGCATGCCATGACACCATCAGATCATGTGCAGAGGGCGTGCGCATGACGTGCCGAGGATTACGTAAACAAAATTGCAGTGCATCCAACATTTCAGACGCTTGACGACATTACAGCGATTAGCAATCTTTAATATGATTGGTGTGTAGTGGGTGATGGTATGTTTTATTTAGTACATTACGAATTTTTCACGCATTTTACTTTGAGAAATTCAATTAGTACAGTAACGACTGTGCGCCACGCGGTGGGCTTACGTGGTTAGGGATGATGTTTCTTTAGCGGACAACGCCGCCGACGCCAATACCGGATTTTCTGCGACATGGAGCCCTTAATGTTCTCGCATTAAAACCCCTTCGTAGCCAGTTTTTTCGGCACTCTCCGCCATTTTCCATCTCGCTTCAGAAGACCGCCGTATAGGTGCATGGTCAGCACGCATCATATGTCTTGCTGGCTTTGCTGTGACTACTGAAATATGGCTTATTGCTGCTTCCCGCTGTACCCTGATCATTCGTAAAATCGCTGGCGATCGTTGCTGTTCCCGAGAGATAAAGAAGGGCATATATGGATGGTGAATATAAAACAGAGCAATCGGCTGCCACGGAGGCTTCACGCGTGTACACCCGTTTTCCTTTCCAGCTATACTTTGTTTTACAAGCTAGCAACTCAATACATTCAGTAGTTTCTTACGGTAAGCGTCTTAGTATCCCGGCAGTTATCAAAATTTTGTGGATTTTTGATTGCTCCTTATCTAGCCCTAGGTAACCCTGTTCGCGCCTGTACGTTTCGAAGATATATGCTCTATTCGCTGGAGCTTTTATTGCGATAGCAATTATATGGACACTCCAAAGCAGATTTCTGCCGTCGGCGTCGCCGTCGGCGTCGCCGTCACCGTGAGGTTCCGTATGATGTCAATGGAGATGAAATCGTTGCCGCGCGCCGCCGAACGCTGTATGTGCGAGTGAAAGGGCGCGAGGGACGCGCGCTTTCACGGGGGGTGAACGCACGGCGGAGAACAAACGCGCGTTCTGCGCGGTGCTCCCTTAAGGGCTGCAGAAGTAGGCGTCTCTCCGCCGTATTCACAAACCAAACTTAACTTATCGCTATAAGGCTACTTACGAAAGGACGAGAAAAGTATAAGTATAAGAAAAGAGCAAGGTGAGTTTCGAAAACGCACCTTAACGCGCCATAAGTGCGCCTTATGAAAGGCACCCTTTACTCGTTAGGGGTTGTACCTGGGAGCGAGGCTAGATGCAGTTTTTCTACGAAATATTAACTTTGACAAAATAAAAACTACCTTTATTACACAAAAGCAACAATTACATGGACGCAAGCTACTTTACATTGATATTGTATGAATGTTTGATAAAACGTGGTAAGCGGTCGCCGTTTTTGGTGAATCCGCAATTTACGTCTGGCCACGCTTGTCTCCCCCCGTCTTGACGCAGAGCACGTTTTGGCCTCTCGCGCCTCCGGCACGGTTTTGTGCACGTTGTTTTTACTTTGTTTGCTCCGTGTTTCGCCTTGTTCTTTTACTTTGTACACTTTCGTATATTTTATTAACACGAAAGTGTTTTATGCCGGGGTCCACCAAGACTTCACTGACGTATTTCCGTCACGGAAAGACGTATTTCCGTCACGGAAATATTCCCAGCTCCGTCACCGTCACGGCTCCGTCAGCTCCGTCACGGAAATACGTCAGCTTACAATGTACACGAACATAATACAAAGAAAGAAACCAGAAGAAAAAGTTCCACAAACGTGCAAAATTTGGAAATCGAACCCACGACCTCTCGGTCCGCGACGATAGATCGCCGAGCGTTTAACCCATTGCGCCACAAACGCATTTGCAGAGAGCTACACAGACGCGCCTTATATATCTAACACTCCTCCGTGTACCCGCGCTCTTGCTCGGGGCGGTGCCGCCGCCTACGAGCAGAAAAGAGAAGTACTGCATTATGACACTAACGCGCACCGACAGTGAACGCTTCGGTGGTCTCAGCACTACGACGCCTCGATGCCAGCATTCGAAGGGACGCTGGCATCAAGAAGCACTACCAACGCCAGGTGGCGTTCACCGTACTCAGCACAGCGGAGCGTGGCCTCCGCAATTAGCTCTGAAAATGTTTCTGAAGTTGATCGCGGAGGCTGCAATTACGACGCGCTGTACGCGCTGATTTGACTCGGTGACGATTCAGTTACGTGCTTTGTCTTGCGCGTTGTATTAGTGTGTCAGTTACGTGCTTCGTCTTTCGCGTTGTGCTAGCGTGTGCAGCGTAGTGCAGCTTCCATATGCACGACGGTACGTTGCTCATGGTCATCGACGTTGGTAGTCGTGATGGAGGAGACGTGCCACCAGGCGTCAGCGTGGGTGCATCAACGCCTAAGGGCGCTTTAGCCACAAAACACCAATAGACATTATATATCAATGTGCAATAAACATTACACTACTTCTGTGAAGACACGTTTCACTTTCGTGTTCTATACCGATTCCTATATAAGAGGGATCAACCGCATTTTTTATTAGTAGCCCTGCTCTATTCTGCTCTATTTCATCAGTTTAATTATTTAAGTAGTTTGTAGTGTATTTTTTGTTTATTCCGTTGGTGCTTGGAGGTCGTGTGTTCGAGCGGCGTTGGTTTGAGATGGAGCCAGTGGAGCGGTGCAGCAAAGTCAATTTCACTGAGGAAGAACGCAACGTGCTCGTAGATCTCGTGAGCAAGTATAGCAGTGTGCTTGAATGCAAGCAAACTGACGCGGTGTCTGTTCACGCCAAGAAAAAGGCGTGGGAGAAGCTCACCGAAGAATTTAACTGCTGCCACAATGTGCGGCCGCGAACTTCTAAACAGTTGAAAAAGTGCTGGGACAACCTGAAGGAGAAGTGGCGCCGCGCGAAAGCCGAGGACACCCGGGAAATATTCAAAACAGGTGAGTGTTGTGTCATTTCTTATGCGCCGAAATTGCTGCAGTTTTGCTTGTTGCATGGAAAATATATAGATTTATATTTAACGAAAACACGGGAAGCGATCGCTGCAGCTAATTTCGAGCGCCGTCAACAAAAGCTTGTGACACTTGTGCGCGTATACGGAACAGTGGCGAGGATGTAAATTCCACTCCAGAAATAACCTTGCACTGAACTTGGTTGATTGCAACGTGTAGGCAAAGGAAGGCATTCGAAGTGTCTGCACTTGTTTTCTGTGACGCACTTGCATGCCCGGTAAATTTGCTCATGCTTAGATGTCTTGAATGTTTCAGTTGCTATCTCAAAGGGCGTCATGCTATGCCAGGAATGCTTTTTTTTTCGGTTTGTAAAGCGTGCAAATGCAGTGTTCGGTCGAACGCCGCGATATACCTTAATTTTTTGCGCTTAGGCTTGTAGTTCGCCGTAACGAAGTACGCTGCAGCAGCGAAGAAAACGTGGGCACAGTTGCAGTTCGTTAGCACATGCGCGGTGCCATGTGCGTGTGTGCACGGCGACGTGTGTGGTTTGTTTCTGCTGGGCTAGCAGGGGGCTCCATAATGACGTGAGGCAGCTACATCACGGTGTGTGCATATGTTTCTGGCCTCATTTTCAACACAGTAGAACTGAAGAGGCATGATTGAATTTTTAGCGATCGTGAACTTTGGTTAACGCTGATATTTGCCTCTCAAAGGTGGCGGCACCCCGGCGGATAGCAACATGAACGAGGAGCTGCAGAGGGTTGGCGCGGTGGCATCTCACATGGCCACACGCCTACAAAATCCCTTTGACAGTGACCGCACTGGGCCTGGCACAAAGACCACCACGCCTGCTGTTGCAGCACTGCTGGCTTCATCACAGCCGGGATGAAGCACTGATGTAGACGGTGAGTATAAGTTAATCGGGAATATTTGATCTGGGCTAATTATTTTGGAAACCAGATTTGCAAATATACAGGTGGCTAATGAACAACTCGTTTTGTATTACACATTTGACACAGCAGTGCTGCAAGAAAATAAGCTCCTTTCTAATGTCAGAATGCTCACATTGCTTTGCGCATCATGATGATGAGGTTGAAGCATTGCAGAAAAGGTTTTATTTTTTGTTTTGGTATAATGGATGCTATAAGGAGGAATGATGCATTTGATGATGAATGATGTTTAGCTTGAAGGTTTACAAAACTGGTTTTGATAGGTGCATTTGTACATTACTTCACTGTTTTCTTGTCAGTGTTGCATACATAAAGTGCTTCTTCTGTACAGTGGAGTGTTTAAAATCACTTAACTTGTGTGTGTGCAATGTACAGGGCATTATGCTCTTGCACTGTCTGCGTCCAGAAGAAACATCCTAATGTTATCTGCACTGAAGAGGGACCATGCCTTGTGGAGAAAAATGTAAATTGATCATGCAACATCACCTCTTTTGTGTGTGTACTAGATATTGATTAGCTGTGTATGTTCGTGGTGCATATTTATTTATTTATTTATTGATACCTCAAATGCCCCTGGTATGGGGTATTGCATGAGGGGTGGGTTACATTTGTACGAGTTCTTCGATGAATGACTTGAAGTGGAACGGGTCGGAGTGGTACGCAGCGTCGGTGGGCAGATGATTCCAGTCATTCGCTGTTGAAATGAAAAATGAGTTGAGGTGTGCAGTAGTGCGCGCAGGTGGTGGGTATACAGCTTTAGAGTGACTGTTGCGGAGCGAAAGGCGATGAGCAGGTACGATAATCGAGTGACAAGAGACGAGTGATAAAACTTGTGGTAGAGGGACAGGCGCGCTATTTTTCTGCGTGACACAAGACTGGGAAGATTAGTCGTATGTTTTAGATCAGTGACGCTAGAATAGTATGAATAATCTGAGAAGACAAATCTAATAGCACGGTTTTGAATAGACTCAAGAGATTTCTGTAGGTTAATCTGGTACGGGTCCCAAACTGCGCATGCGTATTCCAGCTTGGGACGAATGAACGTTTGGTACGTTAGCAATTTTACGTGAGGAGGGGTAAACTTAAGGTTACGCCGGACATAGCCAAGGACACGATTAGCTTCATTTGTTATGCTTCCTATATGATGTGACCAGCTGAGGTCATTAGTCACTGTGATACCAAGGTACTTATACGATGAAGCTAAAGATAATTCGGAGCCATAAATGACATACCTATGTGCTTGGTAGGAAGCTCGGCGGTGGAATGAGATCTGCGAAGTCTTCTTGATATTTAAACACATTAGCCAAGTTCTACACCAGTTTTCAACAGTTAGTAAATCGTTTTGAAGGGAAATGTTATCATGGAAGCTATGGATAGGATGGTAAAGGACACAATCGTCTGTGAAAAGTCGAACACAGGAGGAGATGTTTGTCGGTAGGTCATTGATGAAGATTAAAAAAAGTAATGGTCCGAGGAACTCCGGATATGACAGGCGCTAATGAGGAAGTATGCCCATTAATACAGACAAACTGTTGCCTGTTTTGTAGGAAGTCACACAGCCAGTCGAAGACAAAGGGGTTAAGATTTAGGTGTGAGAGCTTAAGAAATAGTCGTTTGTGTGGTACCTTGTCAAAGGCTTTCTCTAAGTCGAGGAACAGGGCGTCTATGGGAATATTGCGATCAATGCTTGAGATGATTTCATGAGTAAATAATGCAAGCTGGGTCTCACAAGATAAACCTTTTTGAAAACCATGTTGCTGTGGGTGAAAGAAGTCAACAGAGATTAGAAACTTGGTTACATGCGAATAAATGACGTGCTCCATTAATTTTGAAGCCACACACGTTAATGAAATCGGTCGATAGCTATTATGTGATGACGAAGTACCTTTCTTTGGGACTGGGATGATCTTGCCCACCTTCTAGTCCTGTGGCACCACTCCTAATGACAGGGACTGTTGGAAAATGTGAGACATGATGACACTTGTACTATGCTTGGTATTTTTTAACACCTTGGAGTTAATTCCGTCGATGCCTGCAGAAGATGACAATTTAAGATTGTCAATTAGTTTGCTGATGCCATGAGGGCTGACTTGTATATCGGGCATAGTAGGGTAACTAAATTCAGGAAAATTGGGCAGTTCATCATTCGGTTCGAGAGTGAATACAGAAGAAAAAGTTTCATTGAGTATATCAGGAACTACTGCTTCAAGAAGAGGGTTATTGTGATCGTCGCATAAAGAAACAGTTTTATGGTGGGCTGGTTTAATTGTTTTCCAGAATTGCTTTGGATTATTACGCAACATTGTAGGCAATGTAGTAGAAAGGAAACGTTGTTTAGCTTCCGCTGCAAAGCGCTGAAATGTTTTTTCAGCCACGTGGTATCTTTCCCAAGTGCATGCGTTGTTAGTATTTTTGGCGGCTCGAAAATGTCTCTTTTTTGTTATTCAGACGTTTTAAGTTGTTATTGAACCAAGGGGACGATACGCGCTCTGTAACATAAATGGTTGGTATATATCTATTAATTAGGTCACGCATTTTGTTTTTAAGCAACAGCCAGTTTGTCTCAACTGATCTATCCAGAAAATCAACTATGAACCAAGTGCAGAACTCAGTTAGGTCTCTATTCATGCTGCCATAATCTTCTTTATCGTACAGTGTGAATAGTTTCTTTTCTTTTTTAGGAAGTAATAGTTTGCAATGAATGAAACCATGAACTATTACGTGGTCACTCAACCCAGGTAAAATTGTTAGTGACGAGACATTATCAGGGTGTGACGTCAACAAAAGATCTAGTATGTGTGCGCTTTTATCAGTAAGTGTCGTTGGTTCCAAGACTAGCTGTGTAAGACCAAATGTGAAGCACATGTTCAAAAATTCACATTCTTGGTTATTATTTGATGAAGATGATAACATATCAAGCCAGTTTATGGAGGGAAAGTTGAAGTCGCCGTATAAAATGATGGAAGCGTTACGATGTGTGGATGTTATAGATCAAAGTAATTCGTGTAGCGAAACAATGAAGGAAGGTTCAGCGTCAGGAGGGCGATAGCATACACCTAATATAACAGGTTGATATAAAGTTTTACAAACCAGGAATAAGGCTTCGATTGGCGTAGCAATGTTGATTAATGAGCAGTTAAGACTACGGTGAGTAGCCAGCATAACACCACCGCCCCGCCTACCGCCTCGGTCACGACGAAAAATATCAAAATCGGGGAAAGTGCATAACAGTTCAGAATCATCAACAGATGAATTCAGCCATGTTTCGGTGAGAGCAATTATTTTAGATTCAGTGGTTTCGACAAGGTATTGAAGTGAATCACGTTTTGGAAGAACGCTTCTAATGTTTGTGTAAAGAAATGGGAAAGGGTCATACGTATTTCCGGAGGCATTGCGAGGTAGCTATGTTTTATATGGGATGACCCTATTGTTGGAGTGATCAAATACGTAGCTCCTATTATCTATAATCAGCTTGTCGTGACGAAGCTTAAAAGCTTTTCCTTGGGATTTGCCATACTCAACGAGGCTTTTGCGGGCATCACGGGTGTTGCGGGAGTAGTCTTCGGATATTCTGAAGCCTGATCCTCTTAGTTTTTTAGCATTCGAAAGAATATGTTGTTTTGCTTTGAAGTTGGCGAGCATCACAATGATAGGTCTGTTTTCACTTTGTTCGAATTATGCTGTGGATTATGATAACATGTGTATTTCATTTGTCGCCACATACATGTGGAATAGCAAGAAGACTTGCTATGAGGCAAAACTTTTGAGGTTCTGGAGCGGCTTTTTTATTATGCAATAGTGCCCATAATTGGCTCTATGTGTTCTGCTGTCAACAAGCAATATACACAGAAAGCCTGCTTGTGATGCAAACAAGTGCCAGCACAGACACCATTTGTCTAGATAAATATTTCCACAGCTCATGATACAGAAAACGAGTCCCAGTATGAGGGTGAGCGGCTCGTATGCAAATTTTGAATGTAGCTGCATAGTTGTCACTGTCACCGTATCATTCAACCTCCTGCAGCTGGAAGCACCCGCAGGCACATGCTGTAGTGTTGTATGCTCTTGGGCTTACATTGAGTCGTGCCCTTTAGTATATCCTGATAGCAAGCAGAGTGATGTATTTTGTGCAAAAACACCGCTGCATCATGCAGCAAGGCAAAAATGTGTGTACAGCCCACATTGCATTGGTAAAAGTGGCTTCTGAAAGAGTACAAAGCTTGCGCAAACGACACTAATATCAACTCTGATTCCAACAACCTTGCAGATGCCGACATGCAGTTCGAGAACTCGTGGCAGTGGGATTTGCCACACAGCCAGGATGAAGAACCGGCTATACAGTGTACAGTCCCACAAAATGGTGACCCTGCTCAGCTAGCACAAAGGACTCCGCCAGCACCATCCCCACCTGGAGTCGTGCCAACTGCAGACCTGCCAGCTGTAGTCCTGCCAGCTGCTGTGCCACGGGTGCCAATAGCCTGCCATGAAAGACGAACCAACGCAAGCCGGCCGTCCTGCTCAAGGAATGATGCTGTGACGAGCGAGCTGGGTGCTCGGCTTGCTGCCATCACGAAAGATGCGCGGCAAAAGAGGAAGGAGCACTTGCTTCGCATGAAGCTTCTACGTGAGGACCATGAGCTTCGCACGAAACTCGCTCGTGATGAGCATAATGATAGACTACAGAAAAGGGAGGCAGAGCACGCACAACAAATGGAGAACTTGAAAGCAAAAAAGGTCCTTCTTGAACTGAAGATTAAGCTTCTTAACAAGCAAAATGAATGACGCAGAAACAAGAAAAAATTTTTTTCATTAAAGAGAAAAAGGTGTCTTAATGAAAATAACAGAAATTTGAGAGTTTTACGTGCTGAAACCACCACTTGATTATGAGGCAGCCATAGAGTGGGAGCCCGAAAATTTTAAAATGGTTCTTTTACATGCCTCTATATCTAAGTACACGGGGAATTTCACATTCCAGCGCCATCAGAATGAATTGGCTACCACAGCTTGGATCGAACCTGTGACCTTGAGTTTGCAGCCCCGCACCATAGCCACTGAAGTACTGCCAGTTTCATTACATTGTAGCTGTGTGGTCTGTCTCTCTTGTGGTCCTCACATTGTACTTGCAGCGTCAGCGCATGAATTGGTTAAAAACTGTCAGTTGTTGACATCAACGTTGTTTTGCAGCCATTAAGTTTCATGTGAAGCTCATGGTCATCACGAGGAAACCTCATGCATTTAAAAGTCTTCTTGCTTAATGTGTCATCCGCTCCGCACCTGGGCGGACAAGGGAGGATGGCTAGCTAGATGTCTTGAAAAACATGTGAGCTTTTCGATGAGTGAGTTTGGAATGCCTTGCCTTCACGGGCTTGTCGAAAAGTTTACAAGTTTTTCAGGGCGTGCAGCCTGTCATCCGCTCTCGTCCACCTGCCTGCAGAAGGTGCATTGAGAAGTACTGGCGCTTACACGCTTTGTCAGATTCATATGTGTTCCACTCATTGTTTCTTGTATGTTTTTGAATGAGGATTCGAGAAGAAGCGTTGGGCCATGGCATGGTAGTTCCATTTCGATGTCGATAATGTAACAAATCAGCGGCAAAATCTTCTGTAACATCGAGCTTGAGGTATGCATTAATCTGGATGCAACAGAAGATACCATGCTGAGAAATTTGTGAAACAAGGATGAGTGCTGTTTATTCTACTCTGTGCAAAGCATGCTGATAACATTGCTGTTGTGCCCCATAGACACATGTGCAAACAATAATATTTTTAATGCTTGGCTCCTCAAAAACACGCGCATGATGTTTTGTACCACCAGTTTCAGAGATTTGTACATGGTTATCACGTCTAACCACGTCAAATCAATTGGGTATGACAACTGTATCGCTTAATATTCTGTTGTGCAATTGGGATGTCATTGAGCATGTAAATAACAGAAATGTTACATACGTTTAGCTCCTTGCCTTGCATTTGTTACATTCAAAAGTGCATAGCATCACTTTGAGTGGGGGGGGGGGGGAAGCAGCATATCCAACAGGTTTATAAATGGTCTGAAATTTGGCAGCGGTTATGTGGTATTAGTGCAAACAGCTGCAAAAGCGTTTGACAAGAAAAACTAAGAAATAAGCCGCGCACAAGTGCCAACTGTGTATGTTAGTACTCTCGTCATTCCGCAACTAACAGCTGCCTTTAGAATGGTTGTGGTGTAGTTCGACGGTGTGTTGGCCAAATGAGAGGAAGGGCCTGGTAAAGTGCGGGCAGTCACTGCTGTTGTGTTGCTCGTGCTGTGCATGTACGTGCGCACTCTGACCATGCAAGTGTCGGTGGCGCCAACGCTTGGGATGGCTTGAAAACAGGAGATGGAATATGCAAAATGTTTTATTAAAATGAGTATTAAGGTAGATGGCTAGGTATCTTGCTTGGTTTATGTCACTGTATGTAGCAGGCACACTTCTTTGACTGTTTTTCACAATGTATTGCGTTGGGCACAATTTTCGAGTGGCTGGAAAGGTGCTTTTCAAGCCAGGTAGACATGAAATAGTTGATCCTGTAGTGAGTTTTCGCATGGCATCCACTTCCTGTAAACTTGAAAAAACTTGCGAAAGAACTGAAAATTTAATCTATTCTGCAACTGGAAGCTTTTTATGATTCTGAATGTATAAGAAATGCAGTGAAAGTAAGTTTTCAATCAATACAACTAATTGCAGTCTGGAGGGGTAAATTGTTTCACTTTTACATTTATGACAGGTTAAAGCTGACGTAGGCTGTATTGTATAGATACAAGACCACTATTTGGACTGGTTGGATTCGAGTCAGTTACACACAAAACTGCACTGAGACAAATAACAAAGAAAGCATTGCATGGCACGAGTCTCGCGTAGTGCTCTCCTTTTTTTGTATTTCACTTTAGCGCTCGGTTTTGTTTGTTACCATTATAACCTTATTACTGCTTATAATTTCTCCACCTGACCTCCATCATTTGAACGTACCTACCTATCTATATTTCTTATCTTTTCAAAAACAATATAAAGTGAAATATAATGTCATGCATTTATGAAAAATAGTTTGCAATAATACGCGAACGGGTTCTAAAGCCATCAGAGTTTTGAAGTGCCATCTGCGGCTGTCCATTCGGCAACGCTGGTGCAGGCTGGTGAACGCTAGGTGCAGTGTGGGGCGGTGCACTGGGAGGGCATGGGTCACGCAAAATTCTGCTCAAATTGTGAAGTGCCGCACATGCTGTGATGACTGTGAGTGAGGTGTCCGTCTCAATTTGCAGTTTCATCTGCAGGCATGGGAACCTCCTCTTCCAGATACCAAACACGCGTTCCACGCTGTTTGTGGTTCTGGCTTGCGACTTGTTGTACCTGAAACAAAGTTGATTTTTTTTTTGCGTTTGCATGTGTTCGCAATCTGTGAAAACATTGGCCGAGAGAGAAAAGATCAGTTGCTTTTGATGTTATATAAACAGTGTTCTTTTTGTCTTATACACATTTCTCCGAGTTTTGAGTGTATGAAATCATTCGCAAGAACATCCTTGAATATGTACAAATAAAAAGTGTTTCAATTTTGCATTGGCTGTTGTCTAACCTTGCATGTTCACATAAGCTGCTGTGCCTTGAAAATAAACTTGTATATTCAGAAACACTGCTTCATAGAAATTTACTAGCTTACCTGTATTCTGGGCTGCCTTGGGCAGGATCCTTAAGAGGAGTCATGAGGTATGGCCTGCAGGCGTAGCCCATGTCCCCAAGCAGAATGCCGGGGACGATCCCAGTCTCGTACAGTACTCTAGCACGGCTGCAGTCAAAAATTCTGCTGTCATGGGCAGACCCTGGCCAGCTAGCCACTACATCATAAAACTGTAGGTCAGGCCCCGTGATTCCCTGCAAAACAGTTTTGTTAATGATTATTGAAAATTGATTACTAGAGTTTATTGGCGTAATTGCCAGATGTGGCCAAGAGTGCCAAGGCGATGAGAATGGCTTGTCAATGGTACAAGAATAATGAATTACGAGGTGTGAATAAAACTAAAAGGCGGTATCCAAAATGCAATTGTGCAATTCTGTACACGTGAGAATTTTATGGTGGCATCATATTCTTAACTGATAGGCTAGTTGACTTTTTTAGTCGTATGTACAATAAAGCTCATGTTGACTGTGCAAAATGCACTTGTTGAAACATGTCAAAAAACAAGAGTGCTAAAATAGAAGCGGGAGCTCCAATACTTGCGTCCTTGTAAATTTGTAGCTCTATTGTAGAGTTATGTAGTCCAATGTCGACTATACGGTCATGCCCGATACAAATTTTTTTAAGTCCTGGCCCAAGTACATTAGCTTACAATGTGCAAAATTTTGCATGTCGCACCGCGGGGTGGGTGATGCAAAGAACCTAGCCGTCGCGTGATCTCCGGTGGTACGTACGAGCGTATATAATGAAGGAACGCGTGTCACTTTTTTAGTGCTTGTACATGCTTCACCAAAATACATGGCACAATCTTCGCCGCATAACATCGCTGTATTCCGACAAAGCTGACTTTAACGATGTCGCGAGTTCAAGTGCTGGCTGCGGTAGTTGCATTTCGGTGAAGTGCGAGACGTTGGTGCAGCTGTTAACCTGCTAGTAAATTCGAAGCTTCGACGACTGTCGTAGCACAGATGTAGCCTAGCGATGTAAAACCGCGTCGTAATTTATTCAGTGTGACTTGTTACAATTACAAGGTCGTACTACCAGCGGCATTCTATACCGCTTATGTTTGCATTTCAGTTTCGAACCGCGGCTGCAATATTTGAAACGGGCACTCACCTGGACATTTATCGAAAAATATCCTTTCCGGTTACGGTACACCTCGGCGTGGTCACCACCGGGGCTCTTAATTGGCACATGGGTGCAGTCAATGCACCCGCTAACACCGGGAAACTTCCCAATCCGGTAAAATGCTTGCATCCCACCGCTCACTTCTGAAGCGCTGGGGAACTTCACAAGCGCAGGAAAGAGACTCCTGGCGATCATAGTGGATACGCGCTCGATCACCCGCGACACCGTCGGCTGGGAAACATTCACTAGGTCGCCGGTCACAATTTGAAATGTGCCGGCTCCATAGAAACGTAGCGTGATGAGCAGCTGCAGGAGAGGCGGCACAGGGAGCCCACGTCCATCGGTGTTATCCCGCAGAGGCAGCATAGCGAGCAGCTGCTGGACGGCACTTTTGCTGAATCGGAAGCGGCACAAAAACTCGTACTCGTCGTACACTTCCATGGGATTCAAGCGATCCCTGGGCACTCGCCGTGGCGGAGACGCGTATGAAAACGCTGCCCCGCTCAATATTTCTTCGTGGCGGTCGAGATAGTTAACAAACTCCGCGAAGTGGTCGTCCATCGCCGCCATTTTGCTTGCTTACAAGTGAGCGTTAAGGTAGGTCGGAGGCTACCTTATCCAAGCCTTACTTATCACGGCGATAAGTACGAGAAATGTTCTGCGATAAGTATAAGGTTGGTTCTTGAAACGCGTTAAGGGCTGTTCGGTGACTTAAGTCATAAGTATAAGGATAAGTTTGGTTTGTGAATACGGCGGTCTGTCTCTTTCCTCCTTTACAATCACCATATATGTAGAGCAAACGCGCCTTCTTCGGATGCGCGAAAGGCCGGGGGGGGGGGGGGGGGGGGGGGAGGCGACGTTTAGCTGTGGCACCAAGTGCCTATTTATATAAGTGGCTCCGGCAACAGTCACTTGGCGCTGAGCCGTGCTCCCTCAGGGGCTGCAGAAGATAGCGCCAACCTTTCCCTTTCCCTCAAGAACCACTTACCTACCTACCAACAGTCACCAACGCCGCACGCATTTTGTGCGAACGCGGGCAAAACGCCGACGGCGTCGACAACAGTTCTGCGTGTTGCCGGTGCTGCTGCATGTCCAAGTTTATACAGCTGATAAAGCTACTATCATTCCTTCGTATAGCTCTCTACAAATTTGCTATCGCAATTGATGCTTCGCCTTTAAGGTGAAACTGCGACAACTTTTTTTTTACTTTAGAAACCGATCCTAGTAATTCTCTAGCGGCGCTTGTATGCAAGAGGGTCGTTCCGAAACTAAGTTTTGTCATTTATTTTCACAGCGAAACTTTATCGGCAAAAAATTACACCATGGCATCATGAACTATACACCTTGCACTGTTTTTTCTCATAGTCTCCACCGACTTTCAGAGATTTGTCGTAGCGTGCAATCAGTTTGGAGTAACCACTCTGGTAAAACTCGGTGCCCTGCGATGCAAGGATTTGTCGCACAGCCTGCTGCACCTCAGCATTGTTTTGGAAGTGATGTCCCGAGAGTGCGGCTTGTCCTGTACTGTAGTAATGTTGTTTTCATTCGTCGATTTGGAGGGACGCCCACTTCGACCTTCATCCTCCACACTCTGCCTTTCTTCACTGAACATGCAACACCAGCAACCATCCATTTGACGAGACACGACCTCATCACCATACACGATTTCTGGACGTGGACGTTCATGGATGACGGACACGCTAGTCCCACGTGCCCAATCATAGCGGATAACAGCCCGCCCTTCCATGGGCGACCACGTTGTCAGCACATGTCTATCTGCCATCGTGATTTGGACTCCAATAACCCGGGCACGCCAGTCTGCTGCTACTCCCTTTTTCGGCGTTCTGCCCATGCGTCATTCCTCCTCCACTGATGCTCCTTCCGTCATTGCACCAGCATCGGGCGTGGATTCTTATGGCGATTGTTTGTTTCACCTGGTGTACAATATCCTCTTTAAAAAAAATGCGGCCAGCTTGACACTAGAGGTGCCAAATCTGAAGAAACAGCAGAGCTGGGCGACGATCCTTAGAAACTAGTTGATGTAGGCTTAACGTGGCTTAACTTGTTTTTTTTTCTAGGCAAGGCTAGGCTATCAGGGCAAGGCTAGGCTATCAGGGCAAGGCTAGGCTATCAGGGCAAGGCTAGGCTATCAGGGCAAGGCTAGGCTACCATGGCAAGGGTGGGCGTTGATACTTGGCTTGATTCTCGCGTTCTCCGTATACCGAATCGGCTCGGCGGCGTCGCATATCGGCGGCTTTGTTGGCGAGGTAGGCTGGATCGGCACGAAGACGGCGATTTCTTTCCCGCGTAGTTTGAAGGCACTTCTTTCGTTGGGCAGCCTCTTCTTCCGGCGCTTAGGTGCGCTTAGGTCGAGTGATACCTCGGTAGAGCGGAGAAATACCCGGGCGCCGGCGCGCGCACGCTTTCATTATCGTCGTCACGTGACTCTGCTGAGCACGTGCTCGGCGCAGCTATGACGTTTTAGAATAGCGTTTGTCGCCTTACGTACGTTAAACGTAAGCACATTGCGGGACGTCATGATGCGCGTCCTTTCAAGACTTTTAGTTCAGCGTACAGGAACGCAAACGTAAGGAAGACGTTATAAAACGGAGCGCCGTATGGTGCCTCGTGCGAAACGTAACCAAGCAAAGACAATCCAGCAGGAACCATCCTGTTGCTGCTATGCTGACGCAACGCCTCCTATTATGGGAGGCGTTGGCTGACGCGTCTCGTTAAGCCTACGGGCGCCGGAATCGCCGAACGATCTCGGAAATTGTACACGCTATGCTCTCATGACTAATGTTTCAGGTGAGTTAAGAGAAACCGAAAGCTCATTTCTATAGTTACCGGCGATCTACGCGAGTGAGAGCGCAGCCATGATGAGAATTCACACTGAAGCGGGAGCCGTGGCTGCCGCCATGTTCAACAACGCTATTTCTTTGCGTCCGTAAACATTAGGAATGTTAATTCTGCTAAATAGCGTACGTTATCATAGCGCACGTAAACGACAGAAACCCAATCACGTTCAGAGCTTGCGCAGTGATGACAACCCTATTTCTTGACGTACGTAATGTGATTACGTCTGCTTGCAAACGCTAAACTAAAACTGTCTAATGTCCAATTGAACGTCCCTGAGCTGTCCTTCGAGTTACCGACTCCTCGCGGTCAAGCAAGCGCGTTGAGACGCTTGGCGCGTTTTCATTTGGCCATACGGAGGCGCAATTAGGACGCAGGTGAGATCTTGCGTCTACAAGGAACGCGCGGACAACACAGGACACAGGCTTGAGAGAGCGAGGGTGATTTGGCGCAACAGCACCCATACTCTATCAGTCGTTCCTTGCAGCACTACACGAATTCTTAGCCAATAGGAAGGTCGAATGCTCCTCCAGAGGTGCTCATTCGCACCGCGTCGTCTGCTTGCCATTTGTCGGTACCTGCTCCATGGTTTGTGGATTGACGCATAAAAAAATATTCAGACGCCATAATCATGAGCTTTGTTTACATACATGAGACAACGGGGATTCGCTTCATCTCTATGATTTCTCTGCAGTTACTTTACGGCTTCCCATAGAGTTTCACACTATAAAACCTAGAGGGAAATGTGGCGCTGCTGCGCTGTGGTATGCATGGGAATGCCGGTATATTGTGGATTCGGATTGGCATCGTTCTTAGAGAGCCCGAACGCCTTGATGACGTGCCCTGCTAGCACCGTTCCGTCTGTCACAATGATTTATTTCCTGCTAAAACAGCACGTAAAAAAATGCTATAGCTTTATTATTACACAAAAACATGTTTTGTTTAATTTTGAGGACATACTATTGGATGCACAATTCTATGAAACGTAAAAAGTATCAGCTGGCCGCTAAAGTTGGAGGGCAGACAAGGTTATCGCTCGCTTTGGAACAACTTGTCATCTGTTCTTGCTTTTCTTCGCTTGACGCTGCATTGTAGGTGAGTAAACTTTATTGAGAGATGTAATATGGGTGAATGAAAGCCTTTTATGTAGATTTTATTTTAAGAACGCGCTATTTGTGTAGCCATATCCACGTTTTAGACGAAGCCTTGTACAAGACCAGCCAACACAAGCCTCGCAGACACATATCCCGTCATTCCCATGAGGGCACGGCAGCCCTTTAAGAAACTCGCATAGACGGTGGCGCCAGTTTACCCTCTAGGTGTTATAGTGAGAAACTCTATGCGGCTTCCTTAGCAAGTAGTACGGGCGAACGCCCTCATAAATGTTCACGTGTTGCACAGCGTCGGCTCGCCGTCTACTTGGCGTTTTCTCCCTACCGTAATCCAGTAACTTGCCAAAGTAGGGTAGTAAATTAATGACGCAATGAACATTTAGGCCTTTATAGCGTTCAGCATCGTCAACACATCACCAGCGCTAATGGTGTGGTGCCATCTGTTGAGAAGGAATCAAACCAGTTTAACGACTCGGCGCCGTGGCTGTAGTCCTAGCAGCATGAAAACAAACCGCCGATCTCAATAATTACGACGAAACATACCTTATGATTTGCCCTCAGCTTGAGATGAGACTAAGCGATGACGGATTTCGCCCCTCGTTTCTTGCTGACAGGACGGAGAGCCTGTAACAAGCACGAATTCCGATAGGAGCGGGTATTCAGCGCTCTATAGGCGCTGTCATGTTGCCATGGTTAGGATGGCTATTACGGTTACCGGCGGTAGCTGCCACAGAAATTCTCGGTATACGACGTGCATGCGCAAAGACCATAACATGTCACTTAACGCTGTACCGTATCATGTAGCGAGCAAAAATAAAACTCCCAAGTGCAGCCAATAGTCAGCCAGCTGTGCCCGGAACTATATACCCCTGCGCAAGGATACTGCCTGTGTGCGCCTCGTACCTTCGGCAGTGCTGCAAGGTACTTGTGAGATGGTGTATTGACCCTTTTCGCGGAGCAGTTTGCTCTAGAGGAACGAGATGGCGCTATCGGCGGCGCGTCATACGTTGCCTCAGCGAATGCACCCGAATACGAAACCACTACTGCTTCTGCCCTGCTACTATGCGATCAGCTGTCGGAAATGCAAGTGGGTGTTCGCTCATGCACTGTGCCCAATTCATGCTGCAAAATGTGCAACGATAAAGGGAAGACGTGTGCGGTAGTTAGCTGCAAATATAGTGATTCGCATATTAATGAATGGAATCAACCTGTGTCGCCGCTGCCACATAAGGACTGCCTGTGTTGTTGGCCCTTCGCGATGCACGGCTTTCCTTGGGGATAAAAAAAGGATAATTCATCCGCCAGCGCTGTATAGCTAACCTCCAAAGAAAGGACTTCAACTCCGCAACGTCAGCACTTAAGAGTTAGTACCGCTCGTTACAAAAGGAAGTAACGCCACTTACTGGCATAGTAAGTTTCTCGCACGTTATTTAAACACATCTACCCCTTATCGCACGCAAACTTACACGCACCCTATCACCAACGTATCAATAATAAGTGAATGTGCGCACACTTGAATCAATGTGCTGAAGCGTGAGTGACGGCGACTACACCAAGACATGAATGTTGGAAGCTGAACGTTTCGTGACGGTCCACAGAGTAAGCGATGGACTAGCGATAATACGTCTTTGCTTCAACCTACCACAAAGTACAGAACATTTACATTCCAAGATTTGTGCGCAGCAAGAACAAATCTATCGCAGCAGAGCACACCCGCGAGCGATTGGGCTGAAAATAAACAATCAGATGGCCGCACCGAGGAACTTTACTGAGTCAGAAACATGACAAGCCACTGCTTCAAAATGTTTGCCAAATAAAGAACGAAGAGCACACAGATCCCGATTTAATTCATAAGCGGAACGTTTGGACAGCTTGGAATACATTTCTGGCCCCGCTTTTAATACAAGCACTGTATATGCTGCTCGCGCCGTTTGGACAAGTCGTAATGAACTTTGAAAGCACTTACATGTCCACTAAAGCTGTGGTCAAAGCTTCATGTCGTGCGCAAAGCCACCGTCTAAGATATGCGTCGAAACAGAGGTCTGCTGCGCTGCACCGGCATCGCGCGCTTGCATTGTAAACGCGGAGGCAACGGCGGCAGCTGAGGCAAGCAATGGACGCGTCACCACGTGATCAAACATGGCAGCGCCCACGGGAGCGCCGGGAAAAGGGTCAATAGACGCTTTGTTTGGCGTCGCAGCGGCGTCCTCTCCCCTCATGTAACCCCTCGCCTGCTAATGCCGGAGCAGGTGTTCCTTTCGCCTGCTCTGCTGTTCGAGGCACGCTCGTACCGTGGCGTCGCAGTCAATGCAAACTCCGTCGAGGCGCGCTTGTGAAGTGGTGTCACGGGTTACTACGTAGAACTACCGAGTGATCGATGCCCCCCTGAAACCCAAGGCATGAACAGGCCATCAAAAACAGAGATAGATCGAGCAATATGGCACTGTTTGGCTTACACTTCTGCAGATATTTCTTGTATGTTGAATCAATACAGCAAATAGGCCCATAGGGTAAGGAATAAATAACGCATGGCAATTCTTTAAACTGTGCTTGAAGCTATGCCTGGTATTTCGTATGCCCCTCCTCTTTGTATTGCCCTCGGGCATTGATAATAAATAAATAAATAAATAAATAAATAAATAAATAAATAAATAAATAAATAAATAAATAAATAAATAAAGCGGTTTTGGCCTTCACAGAAAGCGTAAAGGATGGAGGGGGGAGGCACGTTTGGTGGCCCATGATTAGGTAACGGAGATGACTGGTGTGGTGATCGCCTATCACTGTTTTTCGTGCAGCTGGTTCGCGCGTTCAGTCTACGTGCAGAATCTATCATTTGTTGGTAGCATATGTTTCAGGCATGCACTGAAGTCACTGCGCGCAAACGCCTTGTCAGGTAGTACTTTCACGCGTAAGCGTACGTGCCCCCACTGTCAAATCGGCGAAATTATGTTTGTCGCAACGAAGGAAGCGAGCGCCGGAAGAGGAAGACGCCTGGATGTGAAGAAGAGAATCGCGCGCTGGGGAAAGTACAGAGGAGCGCGCTGGGTGCGCGGCAAAGCAACGCCACCTAGAGGAAAGTCTAAGTGGCGTTGAGCGAAGCGTTGAAGTAGGGAGCCTACATGTAAGCGCTGTTTTAAAACAGCGCTTGCATGTAGGCTCCCTACGTTGAAGGAGAAAGGAGGCGAAGCGTCGCCGAGGAAGCGGATATAGGCGGAGGCGCACTTGGTCAACCTCCTCTGGCAGTTGCTACGGGTTCTGTTAGCTCTATGGACGTACCGTGCTCATCTCGTGATAATTTCCCTCGCGCGCCATATGCTGTATGTGCGAGTGAAAGCGTGCAATGGTGAGCCGACGATGGTGGCTCAATCTCGCGCGCCCAAGGGAGGAAAGTATGGAGGAAGTGCGCCGTCTTCCAGCGCACGCAAATCACCGGAGGGTAGGGTAGGGGGGGGGGGATTTTGTTACCTGATCAGCCTCTACGCGTAGCCACCAAAGCTTTCTTAGCTGCGTAACTCCCTTTTAGCACGGAAAGCATTATTGTCTATTGGAAGCTAGTTTGCAAAGGCCAAGCTCATCGCAGGTTTTAAGTCTATTAACTAAAATTGAAATCGTTTTAATTGGCATGGTATGAGCGATCCCTAAGAGTTATCCCTAAAAAAGAAACAGTTCAATGACGACTGCGCGAACAGAAGTTGAAAATATTGGAATGATTACCACAGTCATAATTGCTAAAGCTACCGCAGGGGCCAACTCTCGTGTAACATTGAAAGGCTCATTTCTAAATACTTTTGGGCAAGCTTGAAGACATACTTATAGAAAACGGTTGCTATACTGATTGTCTATGAACCGCGGGTAAAATAAAGAAAAATTCAGTATGAAGCGGTAATACTAAGTCCTGATTGGTTCCTCCATAAAGAAAGACATACCGTTGGCCGGGTTAAGCGCAGTAGTTTACGGCAAGGTTTTCAGCGCAGCTGTCTAGTCGATCTCAGCGCAATTCTCCCAATGGTTTCGCTGTATTTGGTGTACCTTCTTTACTTGACAGGCTCCTGCCACGTCTGTGATACCGCTCGGACCACCTGCGAAGCCCGACGCTCAACAGGAACAGCCGATGAAGAAAACAGTCGACATTAACGAACCGGTACAAGGGTGGCACATATTACGCAAGATGCGCGTTTCGCGCGCGGCTTCAGACACCGAGTTGCTATCATGACAGTCTTTCGGAGGGGTAACTTACACTGAACAGAATCAATGAACAAAACGTTGTTCCAACGCTAGACGTCGTACCACCTTCGTCGTCCTGGGGCGGTTATCGCGATATAACTCCGTCGTTCTCACATCGCCGTAGCAGTCGTCGCGACGTTGTCGTCGTCCTTTCTTTTGCGTCGCTGTCGTTATCACGCTGTCCATCATACCGCGGGCGGACCGTCATATTGAGCGCCATGCTGTTATGATCTGGTTGGCGTGATCTGCTTTGCGCAATAAAGTACGTAAGAAACTCCTACCGTGAAGCCCAAAAATGTGTTATACTAGTAAGGTATTCATCAAAAACAATATTTTCTTCACTTTTGCGGCAAGACGCTGATTGTTAAGTAGATTTTTTTTATTTGTTTTTGCGCCGAAACCACAGCGCATACCACACTAGTTTGACGTCCTGGATTTCAGAACAATCTCGCACATTTTGGCCTTTATACTGCAGTACAAATTCTCAAAACTCGCCAAATACATTCCTTCGCCCCTGCATATACTGCAAAGGAAATTATTTTTACCGATAAAGAAATTACGGAGGCCCGTTAAAACACCGCGGAAATCCACGTCTCGACCAGCTATTGCGAGAAACTGGAAGTAGATTCACCGCTCGTTTTTTGTTTTTGCATATTTCCTGGTTTAAAAAGAACATTCACTAACAAATTCAAATACAGTTTTTTCCCACGTAAAATTGAGCTATGGAATTCTCTCCCCGGAGACATTCGTTCACTATCACTAAAAGATTTTATAGCTACCACCACTAAGCACCTTGCTAACATGTAAAGCGCTTTCTTTTTTCTTTTTTTGTGTGTATTTGTATGTTTGTTATTGCGAGCAATGTATAATTTTCCCCTCCTGCTATAGCCCTATCTAGGGCTGCAGTATACGTAAATAAATAAATCAAATGTAACAATCGCCTTTTATTGCGATGGCAACTATATCGCCACTCCAAGCTCATTTCTACCATCGCCGTAACCGTAATGTTCCGTATAAAGTCCAAGGCGATAACACCGTCGCAGCGCGCTGTATGCGTATATGCGAGCGAAATCGCGCGAGGGGAGCCGACGATCGCGGCTCAATCAGGCGCACGAGAAAGACGCTGACAGGAAACGCGCCATCCGTCGTGCCAAAGACTGTGGAGAGGTGGGAGGGAGGGAGGGAGGGAGGGAGGGACATGGGCGGCGCAGTTCTCCGACAGCAACTGCGCATCTCCGGACCGCGCGCATGAGGAACCGACCATCGTGGCTTAGTCGCGCGTGCCGGCGTGGGGCGTGGGGGGGGTTGAGGTTGTGCGGCAGGCAGGGGGTGGCGTTTCACTCCGGCACCAACTGCATACTTCGCGCTCTCACGCGCGGTTTAACTTGAAAGCGATCTGCAGGCAGATCATACCTTTCTGCGTTCTGGTGCCTCAGCTTGCGTTGCAGTGAAAGACAGAACTTCGCTCATTGTTGAAGGTCACTTCGCCCAATGCTTTACCGAGCTTTCTTACGCCAAAGTTTTGACAGCGAGTGTCCGCGGTCATCGAGTGTAATGTGTTCATGTTTGCCTCTGCGCGCTGACACCATGCTTGGCAATTTAGTTAGTAAGCGAATATTTGCAAGTTTATACGGCCGACAAAACTACTATCCTTACTTCGTATAGCAGTCGAGTAATTTGTTATCGCAATCGATGCTTCACCTTTCGGACGAAACTGCGGCTTTTTACAGGGAACCTGTTATAGGCTAGGTTCCAAGAGATATCGTCCGCCAACAGCAGATAGATAGACCGGGAGTAGATTAAATACTTGGGATCAATGTGCGTGGTGGTTTTGCTCCATGTGCGTGGTGGTTTCCCGCCAGCTGTGCCTTAGCACAGGTGTCAGAACGGATGATGGATGGCCCATTGTTATACCCGTCGCCACCGCGAGGGGTATAAGTTGAATAAAGCATGCTTCATTGGAAAAACTAAATAACTGTTGTAACCCTGGCTACTGATTAAAAATATCTGAGATATGTGGTCTCATACCTTAATGATACCAAAGTTGTCCATTTCACTGTTTTATGGTGTTCAAACGCATTTGGTGCTTGTTAATCGAACGAACACGCACAGTACTTCAAGGAAAGAACGCGTCGAACATTTTTTTTCTTTCTTTTCAATTGACAAGCCTGCACCATACACGCGCGAGAACGCCATCAGGGCAACCTAATGTGTGCAACGCATCAGTATGTATTGCACTTCATTCACTTCGTAGGTTTCTGTCGTGCCTGAGACGCCGCTGGGAACGTCTGCGGAGCCCGACCCGCAGCAGCCGCAGCCGATCACCATTAGGTCGGTCACCATCAAGTCGGTCACCATTAAAGATCAGGTGCGGAACATAAAACTCATTTTACCCTATTCGCGGGTTGCTTTAGACATTGAGTTGCTGTCAGAGCCGTCGGTCGGAAGAAAAGTTTGAGCTTGTGGTCAGATGGCTTTTAACAACGTGATTCGCGAAACACACCAAAAGACACTTTATTAGAGCGCAGCTCCTAGGCGCTCATCCCTACGGCGAGCGTCCGCGTAACCGAGCGAACAATCCCAGTGAAGGAGCAAAGAGCCAACGCGGAGCGCCACGGGGAATGAATGATAGCGAGGAGGAAAGCGGAGAAGGAGGGTGCAGCGGAATCATTTTGCATGTATTCGTTGTTCAATTGTGAAAGAAGCCCTCGAATACACGCAAAATTGCCTACGTGACTGGCCGCACGAGGCATGCACTATGCATGTATTCGCGGGCTTCCTTCATGGTCGCAAAAACACTTTTAAGTAGCTCGTATTGAGCAAGAGACAGCTCTATCGGGTGTTTTTCATGTCGCTCTACAATTTTCTCATTGACACTTTGGTTCTAATTACAATATTAGAGAAGTTGATTAAATAATTATGGCTAATTAGGTCATTAGACGTAATGCAAAAGATCAGCTGAGTACCTCCTTGCAACGTAAAACAACAGTACCTTGGTTCTGTTCAGCTACGTGGCAATTGCGTGCTTTTAAATATTGGCGTATGATAGTTGGAATATCCTCTCTCTCTCTCTCTCACTATATATATATATATATATATAATGTTAATTTGTGCCGCTTTTTCATAATGTCGCTAATGTCATATATTATATATATATATATATATATAATGACATTAGTGACACTATGAAAAAGCGGCGGAAATTAACATATGCTCGTACTGTTGAAAGATTAGACTTGCGCAGAGGCAATTCACACAGCGAAAGAGATAAAAAAAACACCGCATATCCACGAAGTGAATGATGATGAGTGGGCGAAGAACCGGGGGATCATTCCGGCAAAACGCCGGAAGCGTTCTTCGGAAGCCGGCAGCTGGCTTCCGGAAGTGGAAATGGAAGCGGAACCGGAAGCCGGCTTCCGGTTCCGGCTTCCGCAAGCCGGAGTTTGGCGTACATATACTTTACATATACGTATATATGTATATGTATATATGCATATACATGCATAGCGGTCTCCATGCCAACGAAAGCTACGGACTACGAGGGACAAGGCTCGGCCCAAAGGTGCTTCGCCCCTAAAAGCGGCATACGGTGACCGGTGCAGCTACCAAAGTCCATTCGACACGACGACAATGCACAGAGGACGGTTGTTCCTCCAGTGCGGGACGGTCTCATAGAATTCGGTGTCGACGGCTAGGTTACCCGAGAGTGGCTTGGCAGTGTTTTCCACAATGAAGACTGACTAGATGGGCCTGTTCACCTCCCTCTCATGCCCCGCAGGGGCGTCTGCATCAGCAGGCGTTTGGTGAGTTGCGCCACCACGTACCCGAGCACATGAGGTTTGGACCTTCCCGCGTGTAACATGCGCGGCTTAGCCGTGTCCGGGGAAAAGGGGATCCGGGGGGTTGAGTCAATACCGGGTGTTGGACCTTTATGGCCCCTCGGTAGAGGCAACACACCTGTTTGGCCTCCGCTTCGCGTAGACGGCACCCCCGGACTGACCCACCCGGGGGAAATCGGTAGTTGCCATTTCCTGTCCTTCTCTCCCAATCTTCGTCTTTCTCTTTCACTTTCAATCTTTCCTGTCCTCTCTTTATTTTCCTTTTACTTTCGATTTCATGGGCAGCAAGGGTTGACCTTGTGCATTATATCCAGCCTTGGGTATAGGTATTTGGTTATAGTGGGGATGCACCGTTGGCGTGCACAGAACTGAATAGTTTGTCCTGTGTCGTCCCCTAGTTGGGCTCCATGGTGGGTGGCGGCCATCCCTGCCATATATAGGAATCTCTTAATGGAATCCAATTTCCCCCCACTACCTGATCGCTCCCTCAAGAGGGGGCGCACCGATGAAAGCTTCAATTTTTCATGCAGCCGAAAGAAACATTCCCAAAGTACAACGTAATCCACAGTCAGCATGAAAGCAAGACAGTCCGCACAATATCTCCTTTTGTTGTGTCATAATCTTTGACAGAATCGCTCGGCCCAGGCTACAAAGTGACTAAGATGGGAAGCGGCGACCTTCTTCTTGAAGTTCGAGACAACACCCAGTACAGCAAATTAACAAAACTCGTTGCTTTTGGAGACATTCCCGTATCAGTGGGCCCACACAGATCATTGAACACTGTCTGCGGTGTCATCTTTGAAGATGACCTAATTGACCTTAGTGAGAGCGAGCTACTCGAGGGGTGGCAAGATCAGAATGTAGTAAAAGTACAAAGAATAACCATCAGGCGCGATGACAAGCAAATTCCGACGAAACACATAATCATTACCTTTGGAACAAGTAACCTACCAGACTCAATAGAAACTGGATACTGCAAACTCCGTGTACGGCCATACATCCCGAATCCGCGCCGATGCTTCAAGTGTCAGCGGTTCGGGCATGGTTCGCAAACCTGCCGAGGGCGCACCACTTGTGCAAAATGTGCATCCAATGAGCACCTATCTGACTCCTGCACTTTCACCACCCGCTGTGCTAACTGTGACGGAGACCACCCCGCGTACTCCCGTTCATGTCAGTCTTGGAAAAAAGAAAAGCAAATCATTGAACTCAAAATCAAATTTAATCTGTCGTTCCAAGAAGCATGCAAGCGTTTCTCTATGCATAACCAGTCTAGTCCGTCCTACACCGATGTGGCGCGCCGGGGGGCAGCGCCACGTCATTCGGCGGCCGCTCAAGTCACACGGAGTGTGACGGCAGCCACGCCATCAGCCCCCCCGCCTGGAGCAGCCAGCGCTGTTCCGCCCCCTGCCAAGGAGGGTCAGCAGACCCGCGGGCCTGCCGGACCCAGGGCCACTGCCCGTGCAGATAGGCCCGAAACCCCCGCAAACGTGCCCGCTGAGCGGGCACTATCTACCGCCTCAGATGAGGTGATGGATACAAGAAAAACACCGGCGTCTCAGACGCCCAAAGAACGGCGCAGCTCCCTCGAGCGAGCCGGGAAGAAAGGGAAAACCCCCATCACGAGGCCTGGAAAGGCCTCTTGAGCTAGCTTAATTTACCTCTCAGACACACAGCACAAAACACATAAAAAATCGATACACAGATACTGCAGTGGAATGTTAGAGGTTTACTCCACAATCTTGATGACATTAAGGAACTCCTTCATAAGCTTAATCCAAGGGTGCTGTGTGTCCAAGAAACCCATCTTAATTCTTCTCATACGAACTTTCTCCGGCAGTATGCCATTTACCGAGAAGACCGCAACAACGCCCTTGCCTCGTCGGGCGGTGTGGCCATAGCAGTAAATAAAGGTGTTGCTTGCCGGCAAATACAGCTTAAAACGCCTCTGGAGGCAGTTGCTGTCCGTGCAGTACTCTTTAACAAGATGGTAACAATTGCTTCACTATACATCCCCCCGAACTACCACCTATCAAAAGCAGAATTTCACAGCTTCATCTATGAACTGCCCGAACCTTATGTTGTCGTTGGAGATTTTAATGCACACAACACCCTTTGGGGAGATTGTCGCTGTGATGCTAGAGAGCGCTTAGTAGAAAACTTCCTCCTCTCTACAGATTCATGCCTACTAAATAAGAAAGAGCCTACATTTTACAGCGTGGCAAACAAAACATATTCATCTATCGATTTAAGCATCGCATCTAGTACACTCGTGCCATACCTAGAGTGGAACGTGATTAAAAATCCATATGGAAGTGACCATTTTCCTATCGTCCTAAAATTAGCAAAAGCTGATGAGTGCTCTCCACGCGTCCCCCATTGGAAAGTCGAGTCAGCCGACTGGAAGCGGTATGAAGAACTCACGCGCATAAACTGGGAAGACATCTCTACGCTTCCTATAGATGATGCAGTGGCATATCTGACGGCATTTGTTGATGACACGGCGTCAATATGTATCCCAGAAACAAATGGTTCACCTTCCAAACGACGTTTTCCCTGGTGGAACGATGAATGTAGGGAAGCGCGAAAGAAACAAAATAAGGCTTGGAATCACCTCCGCGACTCTCCGACTACAGAGAATCTCATCACCTTCAAGAAAATACAGTCTGAAGGAAGAAGAACACGCCGCCGTGCCAAAAGGGAAAGCTGGCAAAGATACATATCTAGCATAAATTCTTATACAGATGGAAGAAAAGCTTGGAACAGGGTAAACAAGATAAAAGGCCGTGAAACTCATCCTCTACCATTAGTGAATACACAAGGAGACACTCTTGAGGCCCAAGCTGATTCTCTAGGGGAACGTTTTGAGTACATTTCCAGTTCATCCCATTATTCAGATACATTCCTGAGTCACAAGCGACAAGCAGAGCGACTGCCTCTGGATCGGAAAGGAGACAGAAATGAACCTTACAACCATCCATTTAACATGGCAGAATTTCAGACTGCACTAAATTGTTTTAATAAATCGGCCCCTGGAAACGATCGAATAGTTTACGAGATGATAAAACACTTACACCCCGAAGCACACAAAACTTTCCTATCGCTTTTCAACGCCATTTTCTCTGCCAGCTATATTCCGTCCGCCTGGAAGGAAGCAATCATAATACCTATTCTTAAAGAAGGCGAGGACCCGTGTTCGGCTAGCAGCTATAGGCCTATAGCCCTGACAAGCTCCTTATGTAAACTCTTTGAGAAAATGGTAAATCGACGCCTGACCCATTATCTTGAAAACAACAAAATAATAGACCCCTTGCAGTGTGGTTTTAGGGAGGGTAGATCCACAACTGATCACCTTGTTCTCATCGAGGCGAATATACGGGATGCCTTCGTGCACAAACAGTTTTTATTATCGGTATTTTTAGATATGGAGAAGGCATACGATACAACTTGGCGTTTTGGAATACTCCTTGATCTGGCTGGAATGGGAGTCCGAAGCAACCTTTTGAGAGTGATTCAAAGCCATCTATCTAATCGCACGTTCCGTGTTAGGGCTGGTAATATCCTATCTCGTCCACTTACTCAAGAAACGGGCGTACCACAAGGTGGTGAACTGAGCTGTACTCTATTCGTTGTGAAAATGAATTCGCTCAATACTGTCTTACCTAGTACGATGTTTTATTCGGTGTATGTGGATGATGTACAAATAGGTTTTAGATCATGTAACATTTCTATCTGTGAGCGACATGTACAACTTGGGTTAAACAAAGTAAGTAAATGGGCTGACGAGAATGGATTTAAACTGAACCCTCAAAAAAGCACTTGTGTTCTTTTCTCGAACAAGAGAGGTATACTACCTGACCCCTGCATTCATCTTAATGGACAACGGCTATCTGTGAGCCATGAACACAAATTTTTAGGCCTCATTTTAGACACTAAATTAACATTTATCCCCCATTTAAAATATCTGAAAGCGAAGTGTCTGAAGACAATGAATCTACTGAAGCTATTGTCCCGGACATCTTGGGGAAGTGACAGGGGATGCCTTTTAAACCTCTGCAAAAGTCTCATTCGGTCGCGCCTCGACTATGGAGCTATAGTATACAACTCCGCTGCACCTAGTGCTTTGAAGATGCTAGATTCCGTTCACCACTTAGGTATCCGTGTTGCTACAGGTGCCTTCAGGACTAGTCCTGTAGAAAGTCTGTACGTTGAATCAAACGAGTGGTCACTACATCTCCAAAGGACATACTTAAGCTTTGCCTACGCCCTGAAGGTTAAATCAGATAGTCAGCATCCATGCCATTCTACCATTCGCGACATGTCCGCGGCCAGGCTGTTCCGTAACCGCCCGGCCACTAGGCCTCCTCTGTCACTTCGGTTGGAAGCACTGTCAGAAGAATTAGGCGCCCCTCTTCTGAAGAATGTTCTAATGGCTCCTACTCGGCTCCCACCACCTTGGGAGTGGCAGAATATACAGTGTGACATTTCTTTTGTTGAATTATCGAAACGAGCACCTGATACACGTATACATTCACATTTTCGTGAACTTCAGAATAAGTATTCTTGTGCTGAATTCTATACAGACGCTTCGAAGTCTCCTGCTGGTGTTGCCTATGCAGCTCTAGGACCATCGTTTTTAATATCTGGTACATTAAATCCACATACAAGTGTTTTTACGGCAGAAGCGTACGCGATACTCTCTGCAGTTAAACACATAAAACAAATGAACCTCGCAAAAGCTATTGTGTTCACGGACTCATTGAGTGTAGTCCGAGCTCTGATGAGCGTACGAAAATACAAGAACACTGTTTTTAACGAACTATATGCATTGCTGTGCTCAGCTTATACGGTTAAACAAGTCATCGTCCTCTGCTGGGTGCCTGGCCATAGTGGCATAAAAGGCAACGAAGATGCTGACGAGAACGCTACCTCAGTAGTTTTTAGCAACGCCGACAGAAACTTACCAATTCCAGCCACAGACCTTAAACCATATTTACGTCATAAGCTGAAGAAGCACTGGCAGAAACAGTGGGATACCCAGGTATCCAATAAACTGCATTTTATCAAACCAAAATTAGGGCACTGGATATCAGAGAAAACAGCACGATACAAAGATGTGCTCCTCTGCCGATTAAGAATAGGTCATACCTTCGGCACCCACTCTTACCTACTGACTGGAAGCGATACTCCGTCATGTCGAAGGTGTGGCGACACCCTTACAGTGCTCCATGTTCTCATTTAGTGCAAGGAAATAGAAAGGGAGTGTAAAAAGTACTTTTATTCGGCATATCGCCAGCATATCCCATTTCACCCAGCATTTTTTCTGAGCAACGAACCACTTTTTAACATAAACAGTTTTTAGCTTTTTAGATGAAATTAACGTCTTAGAAATAATTTGGACTGCGGCTACAGCCTCGTCTTCGAGGCTGTAGCCGCAGTGACATAAGTTCTTATACCACACGCCTCTCAGCTCTCTACTTCAAGAGCCCTGTGGAGGCAGTAGTCCTTGTATGTCATTTATTATATCACCTTTTCGCAGTGAAACTTTTATGCTCATTTTTATTTTATCATGAATCATTGTCATTCTATTTTATGCTGTTTACAGCGACCCGTTCTTAGGCCTCTTTACAGCCACATAACATGTACATTAGAAACTCAATTAAATCACTTCATTCATAATACATAAACATTTTATTACCATATGTCATGGCGCTCTTTAGCCATAGCTGGCCCTTGTGCCATTAAACGCCACACATCATCATCAACCTCCCTCTCATGCTGTTGTCAGCCGCTCGGGCAACAACTTCGGATGGCGCACGAAGACACTGGTGATCGTTACACACGCACACAAACGCGCATCCAGACTAGTGATCACCTACGCCACTTCCAAGCTATGCGTGGTAGTCATGTTAAGTCGAAAAAAGACAACGAAAAAAAAACCGTTGTTGAGGCTTTGGCTGCAGTTGGGGTGACTAGAGAGCGAGAAAAATATATTTCAACCAAAACAACCGGCACGTACGCTCACGTGAACCTTCGGCACTGCTTCGGGTCACCTTGAAGGCTAGAAAAAAATACGAACAAATACATAAGACCACCCTAACACCAAGAGTGCGCTTTGGGTAAAAAAAACCAATACAAGAGACACAAAAAACGAAGGGTGTCTATCATGGTTCATTACTGCAAAAGTTTACAAGAAAATGCAGGGATACCGCTTTTTCCGTGACTGTCATTGTATGCGAATCACCATCATCAACACACGGCGATCGTTTCAAACATGTAGCTCCCATCGGCATGACATAGGTATAAGTGTTATTGTGGTCTAATGGATAGAGCATCGTGGTGATGGGCTGCGTGACAAAGATTCGATTCCTGCATTTGGCACAAAATTTAATCTTTCTTTTTTACAGCGAAGCTGTTAATGGCTAGGTCCCCCCCGGATCATGTCCGCGTGTAGAAAACACTATCATCATCAGCCCTTAATACCTTCGCTGTAATACCCCATTGTGCTACTCGGAGCCGGCACCGAGGCCTCTTTCCCGAGTAGGTAGCGAAGTGGTCGGTTTACCATTGTTCTCCAAGAGTGTCACAGCCCGTGATGGATGACCCATTGTGTAGCGCTTCCCCTTCCTCCTTTCCCGTGCCGTCCGCGAGAGATGAAGGGCACCCCATTGTTCGGCGTAGCCGTCACCCTCACTCGCGTCCGACAGAAAGAGTCACAGCCCTGATGGATGACCCATTGTGTAGCGCTTCACCGTTCTTTCCGTCCGCGAGAGATGAAGCGCACCCCATTGTTCGGCGTAGCCGTCACCCTCACTCGCGTCCGACAGAAAGAGTCACAGCCCTGATGGATGACCCATTGTGTAGCGCTTCACCGTTCTTTCCGTCCGCGAGAGATGAAGCGCACCCCATTGTTCGGCGTAGCCGTCACCCTCACTCGCGTCCGACAGAAAGAGTCACAGCCCGTGATGGATGACCCATTGTGTAGCGCTTCCCCTTCCTCCTTTCCCGTGCCGTCCGCGAGAGATGAAGCGCACCCCATTGTTCGGCGTAGCCATCACCCTCACTCGCGTCCGACAGAAAGAGTCACAGCCCTGATGGATGACCCATTGTGTAGCGCTTCACCGTCCTCCTTCCCGTGCCGTCCGCGAGAGATGAAGCGCACCCCATTGTGCGGCGTAGCCATCACCCTCACTCGCGTCCGACAGAAAGAGTCACAGCCCTGATGGATGACCCATTGTGTAGCGCTTCACCGTCCTCCTTTCCCGTGCCGTCCGCGAGAGATGAAGCGCACCCCATTGTTCGGCGTAGCCGTCACCCTCACTCGCGTCCGACAGAAAGAGTCACAGCCCGTGATGGATGACCCATTGTGTAGCGCTTCACCGTCCTCCTTTCCCGTGCCGTCGCGAGAGATGAAGCGCACCCCATTGTTCGGCGTAGCCGTCACCCTCACTCGCGTCCGACAGAAAGAGTCACAGCCCGTGATGGATGACCCATTGTGTAGCGCTTCACCGTCCTCCTTTCCCGTGCCGTCCGCGAGAGATGAAGCGCACCCCATTGTTCGGCGTAGCCGTCACCCTCACTCGCGTCCGACAGAGTCACAGCCCGTGATGGATGACCCATTGTGTAGCGCTTCACCGTCCTCCTTTCCCGTGCCGTCCGCGAGAGATGAAGCGCACCCCATTGTTCGGCGTAGCCGTCACCCTCACTCGCGTCCGACAGAGTCACAGCCCGTGATGGATGACCCATTGTGTAGCGCTTCACCGTCCTCCTTTCCCGTGCCGTCCGCGAGAGATGAAGCGCACCCCATTGTTCGGCGTAGCCGTCACCCTCACTCGCGTCCGACAGAGTCACAGCCCGTGATGGATGACCCATTGTGTAGCGCTTCACCGTCCTCCTTTCCCGTGCCGTCCGCGAGAGATGAAGCGCACCCCATTGTTCGGCGTAGCCGTCAACCTCAGTCGCGTCCGACAGAGTCACAGCCCGTGATGGATGACCCATTGTGTAGCGCAGTGTAGCCTTCACCATTCTCCTCTCCCGTGTCGTCCGCGAGAGATGAAGCGCACCCCATTGTTCGGCGTAGCTGTCACCCTCATTCGCGTCCGACAGAAAGAGTGTCACAGCCACGTTTTATGAGCCCATTGTGTATCCGCTTCACCGTCCTCCTTTCCGGTGTCGTGCCGCGAGAGATGACAGCGCACCCCATTGTTCGGCGTAGCCGTCACCCTCACTCGCGTCCGACAGAAAGAGTCACATACCGTGATGGATGGCCATTGTGTAGCGCTTCACCGTCCTCCTCTCCCCTGTGTTCCGCGAGAGACGCAGCCGCACCCCACTGTTCGGCGTCGCTGTCAGCCCTCATTCGCGTCCGACAGAAAGAGTGTCACAGCCCACGTTGTATGAGCCATTGTGTTCCGCTTCACCGTCCTCCTCTCCGGTGTCGTGCGCGAGAGACACAGCGCACCCCATTGTTCGGCGTAACCGTCACCCTCACTCGCGTCCGACAGAAAGAGTCACATACCGTGATGGATGGCCCATTGTGTAGCGCTTCACCGTCCTCCTCTCCCCTGTGTTCCGCGAGAGACGCAGCGCACCCCACTGTTCGGCGTCGCTGTCACCCTCATTCGCGTCCGACAAAAGAGTGTCACAGCCCACGTTTTATGAGCCATTGTGTTCCGCTTCACCGTCCTCCTCTCCGGTGTCGTGCGCGAGAGACACAGCGCACCCCATTGTTCGGCGTAGCCGTCACACTCACTCGCGTCCGACAGAAAGAGTCACATACCGTGATGGATGGCCCATTGTGTAGCGCTTCACCGTCCTCCTCTCTCCTGTGTTCCGCGAGAGACGCAGCGCACCCCACTGTTCGGCGTCGCTGTCACCCTCACTCGCGTCCGAAAGAAAGAGTGTCACAGCCCACGTTGGATGAGCCATTGTGTTCCGCTTCACCGTCCTCCTCTCCGGTGTCGTGCGCGAGAGACACAGCGCACCCCATTGTTCGGCGTAGCCGTCACACTCACTCGCGTCCGACAGAAAGAGTCACATACCGTGATGGATGGCCCATTGTGTAGCGCTTCACCGTCCTCCTCTCTCCTGTGTTCCGCGAGAGACGCAGCGCACCCCACTGTTCGGCGTCGCTGTCACCCTCATTCGCGTCCGACAAGAGTGTCACAGCCCACGTTTTATGAGCCATTGTGTTCCGCTTCACCGTCCTCCTCTCCGGTGTCGTGCGCGAGAGACACAGCGCACCCCATTGTTCGGCGTAGCCGTCACACTCACTCGCGTCCGACAGAAAGAGTCACATACCGTGATGGATGGCCCATTGTGTAGCGCTTCACCGTCCTCCTCTCTCCTGTGTTCCGCGAGAGACGCAGCGCACCCCACTGTTCGGCGTCGCTGTCACCCTCATTCGCGTCCGACAAAGAGTGTCACAGCCCACGTTTTATGAGCCATTGTGTTCCGCTTCACCGTCCTCCTCTCCGGTGTCGTGCGCGAGAGACACAGCGCACCCCATTGTTCGGCGTAGCCGTCACCCTCACTCGCGTCCGACAGAAAGAGTCACATACCGTGATGGATGGCCCATTGTGTAGCGCTTCACCGTCCTCCTCTCTCCTGTGTTCCGCGAGAGACGCAGCGCACCCCACTGTTCGGCGTCGCTGTCACCCTCATTCGCGTCCGACAAGAGTGTCACAGCCCACGTTTTATGAGCCATTGTGTTCCGCTTCACCGTCCTCCTCTCCGGTGTCGTGCGCGAGAGAGACAGCGCACCCCATTGTTCGGCGTAGCCGTCACACTCACTCGCGTCCGACAGAAAGAGTCACATACCGTGATGGATGGCCCATTGTGTAGCGCTTCACCGTCCTCCTCTCTCCTGTGTTCCGCGAGAGACGCAGCGCACCCCACTGTTCGGCCTCGCCGTCATCCTCACTTGCGTGCGACAGAAACAGTCGCCCATTGTGTTCGGCACCGTCTCGCCCCTAAATAACAGTGTCGACAACGGCGTTGAGGCGTTCCGTGACGTGGAGATGGCGCTAGCGCTCTTATCAGTTGCCCTTTCGACTCACGGTGGCCCGGCCGCATGCCGTTCGTTCAGAGGAACAACGCAAGGTGCGACAGCGTGTCCAGAAGCGCGAATGGGCGCCCATACGCCGCGAAAGAGTGTACGCAGGAGAACTTACATAGGTCGATTGGTTCGGAAATCCTAGTCGAACAAGAGGTCTTTGACCGAATACGCCGCGAACGAAAGCATAGCCGGCAGTGTGATTGGCGCCGGCGGACCAACGCCACGGGCGACTATCGGCCCAAAAAGGCAAGCGCAAGCGCGAGGGCCATCTACGTCAGGATGGCACACCGTTAGAACAGTTCCCGGTGCGACGGCGAGATTCCTAAGGGAGTTCATCGAGAACCCGTACGGCGCGGCATGGGCGCTGTGCGACCGACTCTTGTTGGTGTGCGACTTGTCTACGATCGGCGGCATGACGAACGAAAACTAGCAAGGAACGGCCGCGGAGCGTTGCGGCCGTGTCTCGCTTCCTCCGCTGACGCCTACAAAGAGCCGGTGTGTGGGACGTGCCGGGACCTGAAATAGCTCATTATACGCACAAATATTTTGCCTTGTGATCTAAAAATTTTAATTCGGGTTAAATTTTGTCTTTAGTGGGAAAACAAAATTTTGAAATCCGCAAACAATCTTGCCTGTAGGCATTCCCCAACTGTTTCTTCACGGCAGAACACGTATTCGCCGCTGTCAATTTTTCTGGCACGCACTGTGGCTGTTTGCCAAGTGGACGCGTGCCGTGTCACTTGACATCAGCATAAATGCATCGTAACCGGCATGTGTTCGTCAGTTCACGATTTCTAATTTTGGGGCCCTGGGTGGTCAGGTATTCAAACATGGCGTAGATGTGAGATTTTTCCGTTGTTGGTGGTAGGTAAATTGGCCACATTCTGTACTGCACAGAAGCAGAATATTCACGCGGTCTTTGCTTCTCTGATGTTACACACCAGAATGAAAAGCGCGTTTGAGCAGGCCCACGAACACTCGCAGTAGACTACAGTCTGCAAATTGGTAATTTCTTGACATTTGACAGTGAAGCTGTTACGGGCTAGGTTCCCCAGGGCGTGTCCGCGTGAAGAAAAAAAAATTATCATCAACAGCATTTTCTTTGGCTCCATGTGCGTGGCGGTTTCCACAGATGTCAAAACGGGTGATGGATAACCCATTGTTATATCCCTCGCCACCGCCGATGCCTCTTTCACAAGTGCCGCGATACTCGGCGGCGGCTCGTCCCACCAATCGTTGTGCCGCTTTGTCTCCTGACGTAAAGATCGCGCTAGCGCTGTTATCAGCAGTTGCCCTTTGGACTCGCTCGTTTAACCACATCTTGTAGGATCCTGATGAAGCCGGGCAATGTGCCGCGGCTATGAACCTTGTGGCTCATACGCTAGTCTATGACGATGGGGCATACCTGGCACAGCAAACGCACTATTTCGCCATCGTGCCGGGCGAAAACAAGAAGCTGGTGTCTTTGCTATTTGACGAATATGCCGAAGACGCGCAATACAGGCAATAATGATAATACATAAATTCGCTGTAGCAATACTAGCATATTAGCAACATAGAGATGGCAGACCCACCATAGTCACAGCTTCGCTGGCTTCCATCTTCTCAGTAGTGGAAGGGCTCTGAATGTTTTTTCTCCTACGCAATGGGTGGCGTGGAGTGCCGGTGATTTATATTCTTGAATTGGTCGTAATCTGCTGATACCTAGTACTAACAAAATAATGAATCAGCACCGCGTTCAATGACAGGTGACTGGTAACTATCCGGTCCTGACGACGACCTCGAAGCAGTCATAGTTTACTTTCAGCTCACAAATGTATTGTAAAACGTTGTTGGAGGGTGGAACAACATTCAAACAACTTTAACGGAAGCTTCACGGTCATTTACCGCGCATAAAGAAGCTTGCGCCGATATTTCATGCATACAGAGTACATAAGAACAGCAAGAATTGAATTGTGGCCCGCGCACGTTTTTTGTTGTGACGAAACAGTTCAGTAGTGCTACCGGGGAGATTTGTTCTGTACTTTAAAAATATTTTTCTCCCCTCAAACAAAACTTACTCAAATTAAAATTTCCAGATCGCAAGCTGAAAGGTGCCTGCAAATAATTAGCTATCTGACGTATATTTGTCTTGAGGGCCGTTATGCATATGTTAGGTCTTAGCATCGTCAAAAATCACTTTAGCAAAGTCAAAAGATTCTTTCGGAAAGTGTACTTCATTTGACTGTGTAACATCATATGATGTCGCATCAAAGAACTACGGCAGTAAAATATTGTAAAATAAGGTTTGCCATGATACGTAGTTTCAAACCTCGAGTTTAAATTATTTTTCACCACCCAATAATTGCTTCTTCGCGTAATCTTCGAGGAGTGTTTACGGGATCAAAATCGGCCATGCTTGCTTTCAGGGTCTCAGGCGTTTCGCGCGGAATGACTCTGCACTTTCGTGCTTCTCTCGACACACTGTGCCGTCTGGCGGCACCGCCACGAAGCCCGCGTGTGCGGATATATATTGAAAGGAGAATGGTCGGATTGTGTATGACGCGGGTTTAGTTCCACCGAACACCAGAGAAATGTTCCAGGTCTTTCTCTTTGAAGAAAGGCGCATAACCAGCGGCAGATACCCAATAACCTAAGTTGGTTTGTCGAAGAGCGCACATAACGATTGGCACATTCCCAGTGACCCAAGATGACGTCAAAGAGGTTCTTTCAAAAGCGGCACATGCCCAGTTGTGCATTCTTGCTAATTATCAATTTGTCATCAGTGAGGTTTATTAAACAGCGACACATACCCAGTGGCCCTTATCCAGTGACTTAAGTTGTTCCGGCAGTTGCGTTTGAATCCTCTTAACTCAGCACAGCCACCCAATGCGCTATCCATTAGACCACGGACTAGGCAGCGACCCAAGTTGGTGGGAAAACAGCTAAGGCCCGATGACACTAGGCCGACACGACACCCACTTTGGTCCGCCGACTGCTGGTGACAGGGTTGTCCGTCCTGTCAGCGCCCCTGTCGTACAGCACCGACTACAAAAGTCTGCAGACGCATCGCTGACGGACTTGTCGGCAGAGAGTCGGGTACCCGGCGGCAGCACTTGCCTCCCACAGCCTTGGCGGATGCTCGTCAACAAGGCAGTCTGTGGATGGACAAGAGGTGCCCAGAGACAAGTCCTGAAATCTCTGTTGGGCCCTCTTTCGAGATGTGAACAACCACAACAGCCGAGAAGCACGCCAGAGAACGTCTCTACCCATTGGAAAAGCGGTGGGTTCCCGGCGGCAGCGGGATTTGAACTTAGTACCTCCCGCAAACGAGGCGGATGCTCTACCGCTAGGCCCGTTGGCCACCGCGTTTTCCGTGCTGTAAGCTGCTGTCGCCAACAGTCGGCCGACAAAATCGGCGTCGTGTCGGCCTAGTGTGAATGAGCCTCAACGACACGATCATGCACGACTGAACATGGTGGCCATTTCGAGAATAAAGCCGGCTGCTTCAGATCTATCAAATCGTCGTCCTGCGCTGTTTCGTACTAATGCTCCCAGCAGGTACCTGTATTTGTTTTCGATTTCAGTTGTGATGCTTCGACAACGAACTGTTAGGAATAACTGGGCGATGTTTACGAGATCCATTCTTGTTTTCTTGGCTCATTAGGCCTAACAAAGGCAGCCATATAAGCTGGGCATAGACTCTGAGATTATATGCGGTGCCAGATCTCAGAGGCTATAGACTATGAATGCTCCCTTGTTTTTTATAGTAATAGTTCCTTTAATTTTATCATGAAGATGAGGGAGGCCGGGAGTAAAATTTGAGACGCAGGTTGGCTAGCTCCGGTTCCCGGAAATGCACGTTTACGATTGCACAGCATATTGAACTGCACATAATGAAGATCAAAAAGTGACATATAAAGCAAACGGGACAAAAACAGCATTATGAACAGCATTGAACAGAAAGAAACAGCATTATCAACAGCATTGCAAAGCATTTTCATTAGAAAGAAACATTAAATGGAACGCACTAAAACAGCTTACAATCCGTAAAAAAAAAGCACTTATAACTACAAAATGCGGGGTTTAACTTGCACAGCTAAGAACTTGCACGACTTAAGAAGAAATTTCTACGACTGCGGTGTAGCAGGTCTTACGAACATCATTATGTCTATCTGCGCGGCTCGAGCTGACGCAGGTGAGCGTTGGAATGCGCTGTTGCGGCTGATTGGCCAGAGGCCGCAACTGATAGCCGAGGATGGCCTGTGCTTATATCTTTGTTGCGTGCTCTGATTTGTCATCTCAAAATGCATTGAGCTGTTTCAGCGTATAATTGTATTGAGCGTGTGTTGCTGTGGACGCGAGTAACTATAATGCTGTGCGGCGAACTTTGTCTGTCTTATAGGCTGTGCTTCTGTATGCCCGCAGATTTTCATACTCATCATGACACTATTGCGTGGTAACAAACACAAGTGCAATACCCGTCCCTGACAACCGTCAAGTGTGTCTGGAGAACAATTCTATCGTATTTTTTTTTTCTAGTTTGAGCTTTCTCTTGGTCAAAGGGCTGCGGATGATGATTTTTTACAACGCTTTGAGACTGTAATTCTCCATGCGAGATGAAACAATGAAAAAACGCCTAAACATTTCTAATTATCAAAACTTGTTGACCTTGCACAATGCGCTGTCGTATATTCTGTGCTGTTAGCCTCAGCCTTCTAATATATAGTCCGTAGTTTTAATTCAGCACAAAGTTTAAGCGACTTATAGTGTCTGTGCTCACGGTGTTGCTCATTCTGTGGCCTACGGCGTGAACCAACGTTGTGCATACGACGGGTGGCAATTCTGTCTATGATAAGAAGCCGGACGTCAATACGATGCGAAAATTAATTATGCATAAAATCACCAACCAGCATAGTGATGGTGTGAAATAAAATACATCGCATGAACGAAGCGAATAATTGTCGCATGCGACCAGAAACACGCACGCACGCAATCACACACACCCACACACACACATTTATGTTTATAACGACAATGACGCGTATAACTGGAGACACTGCGTTTTTGGTAAAAACAAATGCCACAGAACGGTCATAAACACGACACTACATTCTTGTTTGACATGCATAGTCTTTATTAGTATTAAACCGCAGCTATGTAGCTTTAGTACCTTCCCGCAAAAATGGACAAAAATAAAACCAAAATTCTAAATATTGCTTAATTTCGGCCGCATTATTAGGAAAACTAATAAAGTTACATGAATGAAATTTTGCGTCCTAAATGGAAATTCCTTGAACTCTACTTTGTCTAAAATTTACTTTCCTTGATCATGTAGTTGCCGGGCTGTTTACAACAGAAGATCGCGATATTTGGCAATATTCAAAAGCAAGTTATCCAAAAATTAAAAATTATTTTGCTACGTCTAGGAACTAGGTAAATATGTCCTAAAGCTACAGAGCAAGCCGAAATGCAGTGAGTGCGGTAGTTCATTCTAAACATGGTCACGACTGAGGCAGAGTTCGCAAAAACCATGTGTCTCATGCTTGTTCTTGAACATTTATTTCTAAATCCCATTAATCAATTTCTTTATATTATATATAGTTAGAATCTACAAGAATTAAGCTTTAATGGTTTATACAACAACTTCATATCCTAACTAGAAGAGCCGCCACGGTTGCTCCAAAAGTACTGAAAAAGGGGGGCTCGTGCCGCCGGAGTGGCACTGCCACCTTAAGGTCTGTCTCTAAGGGCATGTTCACACCGAAAGCGGAGCGTGCAAGCGGACAGGCGGATCCGGCCAAGCGGCTGCGGATTTTCCTCTTTGCGGAAAATACGCGGCCGGATCGCGCCCGGACCAATTTGTTCCACGCGGAAAGTTGGCCGCTTTGTCCGCAGCCAAACAGAACCCGAAAAGGCGGAAGCGCTGGTGAATAAATGTAAACATCCGGCCGAGACAATGCAAAAGGCGTCCACCATGTCTGAACCGGCTGTGTTCTCTGTGGAACTGTTGCTGGACATAATCAAGAAGTACACGGTCCTGTAGGATTAATGTAAACCACGTTAGGAGGAAACAGACTATAAGAAAAGGCTATTGAAGAAGATTGTGCAGGATTTGGGCGTGACTGGTAAGTGCGAGTTGGCGGCACGTCCGTGAAATTGTGGGATGCTGCGCCTCCGCGACGGCGCGGGCAGCCAGAGATCCCGGCCGGCCTCAACAGCAGCGCGCGCTCGCCGGCTCACCGCTTTGAAAATCCGCTTGGCCGTTGGCCGTCCGCTTTCGGTGTTAACGTAGCTTAAGACCAGTTCTCCACAAGAAGCGCAACCAACGCTTTCAAAGCCTTCTGTGCTGAGGATTGTCTCGGCCAGTGTCCCAGGACCCTTTCCTCTGACAAAGGGCGTTTGTCAAGTCTATCTAACACTGTTCAAAGTTCTTTCCTGAGCGCACGGAAGCAGGGACACTCAGAGAGAAGGTGCGATTGTTTCTTCGTAGGTTCAGTTGCAGGCCGCTTAATTTATAGGGCAGATAATCGGTCATCCATTAGAAATACAGAGTTGGTGCTGGGGGAAAGTAAGCGCAGTCGAGGAGGGCGGAATATTAGGTGGGGCGATGAAATCGGTAAATTTGTAGGCATAACTTGAAATCCCGCTAGCGCAGGTCAGGGATAATTAGAGATCGCTAGGAGAGGCCTTCGTCCTGCAGTAAACATAAAAGTACAGCGATGACGTTTTAGAACATCCAATATTCGTGCGCAATTTTAACGGACTGTGGCTCTTGACCCGCATTTTGCTTCGTACTGCGAGGCCGCATTCGCATGTTTAGAGAAGGGCGTCGGGCGCCGCTTCGATACCACTAACATGCCATCATACTATATGTGCAGGGAATGCTCTGAACAATGTGTGTCAGTGTCGCAAGATCGATTATGTGAACCGATTTGATCCGAAACGAGCTAGAATGTTGAACCGCTATGTGCTTCGAGTACGTTGCTGTGCAGTATTCTGACGTGCACTTGAACGTGTGTTATTATGAGGCTGGTAAACTTATGGCAACGTAGGCGATGAGCAACGTGGTGATGTTGACTGATTAGCCTTGACTTCTATAGGGTGCCACTTCGGCTATGGCAGACAGTGTATATGAGGGCTTCAGGCGGTGACATCGCCAACCTATAACTTATTACCACTCTCCAAAATTGATGTGTACGCCCCTTAGTGCATTTCGCCTCTGTCGGAATGCAGTCGCCTGTACCTGCAAGAACAAACTCTTGACCTGGTGCGAATCATCATCGTTTTTTATCAGCTGAGGAGAAGCTAAGAAGAAGCGATGAGCGCTGATCCGATGTCAAAGTGTTATGGGCTGCGAAACTTGCAGATGTGGAAGTTACGCAGTACAGTTTTATGTCATAATTCGCGAATATTGATAGTCACGGATTAATAGCTCTCCTGCTTTAATAGCTCTCCGTGCCCTCAGAAGTGATCCTATGCGAAGGTAAAGTGTTTCGTCGTCGGTTGGCGCTTGACGACATCGTCGACGGTAGGGCTGGCGAGGGAGGTGATATTGAGCCCATGCGCGATATTAGAACCGTACCTGCAACCGTGTGCCGCGCTATCGCATACCGTTCTATTGAACTTACGGGTGCAGTACTTCTTCCTTGGAGTCCATACGAACTATATATTGTGGAGCTTTTTCTCATTCCCGCAATTAGTATCGAAATAAAGACATTTAGTAGCTTTTCAATATGGTGGTGGTGGTGAGGTTGACACAGGCGGGATCACATAGCCTGGCAGACCTGGCAAGCAGTAGCTAACCCTCAGCGTCTCTTTCTGCACCAAATAAGTTACCATGAGTCCATCAGTCTAGTCTCTCGCAGAAATGTGAGCAGAATGCGCAACACTTTCACAGCAATTCTTTTGACGGCGGTGCGGTGAACGGTGCCGTGTCGGGCCAGCGCCGCTGCGCTAGTCGGCGCTGTAACAGACGCCCGGAAAAGGAAGCTGTCGAATTGGGATGTGCAGTCATTTTCTGTAAGAATATAGCCTCGACTACATATGTATCATGTGTGATCATGCTATCAGCTGAGCGCGGTTCTTTCATTTCTTGTCGTTTAATCCGAGCGTGGTTTCCTCCTCGCTCGACTTCGGCTGCACCCTTATCTCAGCGTAAGAACTTTTTGGCTAAGAAATTGCGTACGAACATCGCAGCTTAGTGAATTCCGCCCAAGTATACGTGCACGAACCCCTTGGCCGCCGGTAGGTTCTCCGCTGAACAATATCGGTACCGGCTCTAGCTCGAACCTGCTTTCAAGGGCCACGATCTTGTATTTCAACTCCGGAAGTATGTTTCAATTAATTTTGAGCACGAATGAGCATATATAAAAGCGCAGCTGCTGCTGCAATCGCGTTGTCGGTGCGATGCTCCAACTCTGCGGCCGATTTCACAAAGAATGGCCGAACGACAGTCCGCAGACAGGTTTTGTCGATGTCGGCGTCACAAATCCTCACACACTTCGACGACTCACTGTCGTCAGCCGTGTCGGGGGCGTTGTCAGCGGCGCTGCCTGACACGCACACACGCACACGCGCACACACGCACAGAGAGACCGACAGACAGACAGACCCTGGAAAGTGTGGCGAGTACCCTAAGGAAGCTAATCACATTAAAGAGACAGAGCCGCATAGTGTGACTGGATGTTCCGTCACGACTGTATGCCAGATTACAAGAAAGTAATTTTAACCAAAACGTAATAAATTCAGCCCCTCAGCTCAATAGAAGTAGGTCAGTTTCATTCTATACTTAAAATTGGAATCTGCTCTATCGGCCATGTGTTAAAAAGTCGTTACAGTGGCTTGACCACTTTCCAAATGCAGAGTTCAGGATAGCCAACCCAGTTATGGGCGGACTACTGCAATCGATGACCAGGTTTGCAAAAGGAAGTATTTAACACACACACACAAAAGTTTTCCCTATGCCATTCCAATGAAATCCTATTTCAGTATTAATGTTCCAGAGAAATATCGTAAAGCTATTTCGGTCTTCTGACGCAGGAAGTCAAAGAGAATGCTGCCGAACCGCCCCAGGCCCACTTCCACGGCAAGACCACCGTCGTGCTCGTCTTTGTCGTGACGCTGTTGCTTATCATCGTGGGGATGCTAGTGCAGTACTTGGTTTCATGGGATCCAGCTCCGAAGTACATCAGTATATGCCACACCGAGGATTGCGCTGCGTTCGGCCGTGAACTGAAGGCGGCCATTGACCCGGCGATAGATCCGTGCCACGACTTCCACGGCTTCGTTTGCGGCGGCTGGAAGGACTCGGGGAACCGGCTGACGACCGAAGCTCGCATGATCGCCAATGCGTACGACATGGCGATCACGGAGGTCAAATCCGACTTGCGTCGGGCCAGCAAGGTGACGCAGTTCTTTAGGAGCTGTATGAGAGCCAAAACGGACAAGGAGGAGAATCTGCGAATGTTCGCCGAATTCAGAAGCAACCTGGGCCTCTCGTGGCCTGATAGTACGCCAGGGAGTATGCACCCTATCGAGGTCATGGTCAACCTAGCGCTTAACTGGCAGATGAACTTCCTCTTCGACATGAGCGCCGTCGACGTGCGCCAGTCCCCCGCACTGCTCGTCATCCGCGGACGCCTTGACTTCGGCTGGGAACATAGCGAGCCCGATCCGCTGAAGCTCGAGAACTACGAGACTTATGTTAACGATCACTACGATGTCCTCGGCGTCAACGGTTCCGAAATCGGTATTAAAGCGGCGGAGCTCCTCACCATCGAGCAGGCCATTGTTGGAGCGAAGCTCTCGTTTCTGTACGATGCTCCACAACAGGATTGGTTCGAGCTGCGCGCCCTAGATGAAAAGACGCCGTCGCTGCCGGCGGGCATCTGGTTAAATGTTCTGAGAAAGCACGACAGACAGTTCCACTGGAGGAACAATGACACCGTGATCACAGAGGACGTCAAGATATTTCAAAGCATAGACAAGCTGTCGAAGACATACGGCGAGGACAAACTCATCACCGGGCTCTCGTGGATATTCATACAGACGCACCTCTGGGCTGTCAACGGGGAGCCGTCATTGAGATTCAACGGCACGCGAGCCGACTTGCAAACATTCTGGGAGCGCGGCTGCATGGCTTACGTGGAATCTCGTCTGGGACTGCTAACTTTGTCGAAGGCGATAAATGAGCATTACGGCAAGAGCGAAAATCGTCTCGCTATCTATAGTTTCCTGCGCAGAATCAATGAAAACGCAAAGCGCTTAGTGAACAACCTGACCTGGATGGATGAATCGAGCAAGCGTGTCGCCTTCCACAAGCTCGACAATATGACCCGCGTTATACTGCCCGGTGATAGCTACTTCGACAAGACGAAGCTCAAAGAACTCTACAGCGTCTTCCCCAATTTGACCAGCAACGTGTTCATGACGACCCTCATCAACACGTCAGAGATCTACCGCCAGCTCCGCAACCACGAGCATTACGCGGATGTGTACAGCTTTCGTGTCTTTCCCCGGTTTGGACGCGAGTTCTACTTGCATTTAACCAACACGATGACACTGGCCATGGGAGTGCTCAATCTGCCATTGTTCTACAACAATGCGACGCTGGCCATAAGATATGGTGGAATGCTGTCTTTCGCGGCGCGTCAAATGGCTAAGTCCTTAGACGAGGTCGGTGTAACGGTGAACGACGCGGGCCATCGCGGACTCTGGCTTTCACCAACGGCAGCGGCCATGCACGCACAAAAGGCCCGCTGCGATGTGGGCGCCAGTTCGAACACTATCCGGTGGCGCCAGCTGCACCTGTTTCCTGTTGTTGCCGGAATGGAAATAGCCTTTGAAAGCTATGCAGCGGCCGTGGCGGTTGACTACTTAGGGGTGGATGACTACAGAATTGTCCACCTTGAATCGTTCTCGGACGAACAGGTCTTCTTCCTCGCTTACTGCTATGGGCTGTGTGCTCATCGACCGCAGACCATGGGTGACGAGTGCAATGTCCCAGCCAAGAACTCGCCCCATTTCGCAGCGGCATACCGTTGTCCGCTGGGCTCGCCTATGAATCCACCAAACAAATGCACTTTTTTTACTTCTGTACACGACGTTCCTACTATTCGTTCCAACAGAGAACGGCTGTGATTCGACCTGCGCAATTGTTTTCTCGTTTTCTTTAAATATGACTATTACGGATTTAGGCACAGTGCCATCACTGAAATCATTTGCCTTATCCTGTGTCCATTATTGAGTTAGTTTTTAATTTGTGATTCCTTGTTACGAATGCGCAGAAATACTATGTTTTAACGACAGAAATATCAGCAAGCTAGAAAGGTTTAAAGCTATTGAAGGGCCCCGTGCGAACGCAGACGCACAAGAAAAAGAACGGCGTTTGTGGTGTACTTTCTGTCCGCGTTTGTGCGCCTGCCTTTCAGTATCATGAATGAAACATTGTTTCAGGAGTATGAGATCGGTAGGAGGTTTCTAATAATGTTGCTGTGTTGCATTTTCCCCCAAGATTGATCACACAACTAAAACTGGATGTTATGTTTGTCTAAATAAATGTTTGAGTTTTTAACAGCGACGCTTTGTCATTCGTAGCTATGGCTCTCAGTGGACGCCAGTTCTCGATTGATCCCCTTGCTTTTAGATTTCATTGCAGGCATGCATTTCTTTGTATTGCTTACGATGCAGTAGACATGCTGCTAGCTCCTTTTTTCATGAGCGCACGACTTGACGTGCGCGCATGAAATAAGCTGTGAAACCATAGTAGCACCATTCCACCGATAATGACTACGAATCATCGGCTAAACATTTTCGCGGGAAAACTTTTGCAGCACATCAGACTGCCGCGGGCACGTGTGCAGAAAGTGTATAGGCAGCGAGTATCTATCTATCTAGCCTGATGAGTAATCTTCACAGCAATGCCCTCTAATGGGTTCGTGGTGGCTTAGTATAGCACATAGCGCGGATAGAGCGGCTTCTCACGTAGAATGGTAGAGGCTTGGGTGTCCTCCACAGAAAGGACATTTGTCGAGGGTATTAATCCACCTCAGAAATTGCCTCTGCCAAAAACACTGAAACGCAGAGAACCCGTTGCATGACTACTTACTGCTAGCACCGGAATGCACTGAGACCATATTTCCCGCGCTTCTTTATCATCGTTCTTGCGCAATCTCTGCAATATGCAGATTTCTTTGTCACATGGAACCAAGCGGACATGCGCAATGACCGCCACTTCCTTGAGCCGATTGTGCTTGGTTTTCTTGCACATAGTTCACTTCGCACGCCTTATCTTGTCATACCTACCTAAACTATCTGTATTTATCTTATCGCATCGAATGGCCATAGCTTTACATGGCTCTGCTGGGCAGACGAGAGGCCGTGTTTTACAGCGGAGCCCGTATATGTCTAACCTCCTATATATTTTTCAATGTTCGTTTCTAAAGACTCCCCGCCCTCTTTGAGGAGGCAAAGCAAACCTGTAAGGCATGTGCTGGCGCCTGGCGTAGCAAGCAGAAAGTTAGAAAGCGGCCGGCGAGTAGCAGCGAAGATCGTGCCCGAGAGGCTGCCCGTAAGCGGTGGTCTCAACAGGAAGACGCTTGCCCCAAAGCGGAGATTGCGGCGAAGCGACGCATGTACTAGAGATCGGCAAAACGGCTCACTTCAGTGAGCGGCTCGGAACGGCTCAGCCACTGAAATGGACCGGTTGATTTGAACGGCTCACCGGTTCACTTAAACGTGTAACCTGTGTTATGCATATTCTGTAGTTATGTGGCTTTGAAAAAAAAACGATATATGCATAATTTAATAACCGTGTTATTGGTATTTTCGCTATGTTTAGAGAATATTTTTACATATATTAAAAGCGTGAATTTTTAGTTGTAACGAAGCTTTCTTTTGTGATATTGGGGATAAAATGCTTATGATACTGTGACAGGCAGAATGCGACGTACTTTTTTTCAGAAAAAAAAATATGTAACTTCATCGTCATTACAGAAGCTTGTCCGTTTTCGTGGTACTTTAAAATCAACTTTTGTCAAACTAAGAACACAAAATGATTGTACATTATGTATCAACTTTATTCATTTATTCACATACGTACGTTCGCTATAATATGAGTAAGCTGTAACGCCATGCAAAATGAATGTAGAAATCATTTCTTGACGTACAATACAAAAATCATACGAAAGATACACAAAACTGCCGCACGTACATTTCGTTTTTTTTCTCTTGAGTGCACGCGCGATACTGGCGATCATGCCATCATACACCAGGACAAAAAAAAATAAAATAAATAAATGAATCATTGGCCTTGTTTTATTGACGTGCTAATTATACACGCTCAGAAAATGCACTGAAGTGGATGTCATGGGCGATATTTTCATGACTACCCTAATTAGCACAAATGAAGACCAGGACGTAAACTGCAGGTTCACCTCTTGTCGTTAAAGGGCCCCTAAACCACCCAGAGGGCCAAATTTAGTTGTGGTGTTGCAGTTGTGCACGAGTCTACAACGAACACGTAGCCACGAATTTTTTTCGAAATGGTGCCGTATATTGGAGT
>NC_051160.1:117504602-117605330 GCF_013339745.2 Dermacentor silvarum | reverse complement strand
ATCATCCGTGCAGTACTACTTCCACGGCTTCGTTTGCGGCGGCCGGAAGACTCGTGGGCCCCGCTGACGACCGAAGCGCGCATGATTGTCGATGCGTACGACATGGCGATCACGGAGGTAAAATCCGACTTTGCGTCGGGCCAGCAAGGTGACGCAGTTCTTTAGGAGCTGTATGAGAGCCAAAACGGACAAGAGGAGAATCTGCGAATGTTTGCCGAATTCAGGAGACACCTGGGCCTCTCGTGGCCTGAGAGTACGCCAGGGAGTATGCATCCTCTCGAGGTCATGGTCAACCTAGCGCTTAACTGGCAGATGAACTTCCTCTTCGACATGAGCGCCATCGACGTGCGCCAGTCCCCCGCACTGCTCGTCATCCGCGGTCGCTTTGACTTCGGCTGGGAACATAGCGAGACTGATCCGCTGAAGCTCGAGAACTACGAGACTTATGTTAACGATCACTACGATGTCCATCGGCGTCAACGGTTCCGAAATCGGTATTAAAGCGCGGAGCTCCTCACCATCGAGCAGGCCATTGTTGGCGCGAAGCTCTCGTTTCTGTACGATGCTCCACAACAGGATTGTTTCGAGCTGCGCGCCCTAGATGAAAGACGCCGTCGCTGCCGGCGGGCATCTGGTTAAATGTTCTGAGAAAGCACGACAGACAGTTCCCTGGAGGAACAATGACACCGTGATCACCGAGGACGTCAAGATATTTCAAAGCATAGACAAGCTGTCGAGACATACGGCGAGACAAACTAATCACCGGGCTCTCGTGGATATTCATACAGACGCACCTCTGGGCTGTCAACGGGGAGCGTCTATGAGATTCAACGGCACGCGAGCCGACTTGCAAACATTCTGGGAGCGCGGCTGCATGGCTTACGTGGAATCTCGTCTGGGACTGCTAACTTTGTCGAAGGCGATAAATGAGCATTACGGCAAGAGCGAAAATCGTCTCGCTATCTATAGTTTCCTGCGCAGAATCAATGAAAAACGCAAAGCGCTTAGTGAACAACCTGACCTGGATGGATGAATCGAGCAAGCGTGTCGCCTTCCATAAGCTGGACAATATGACCCGCGTTATACTGCCCGTGATAGCTACTTCGACAAGACTAAATTCAAAGAACTCTACACCGTCTTCCCCAAATTGGCCAGCAAGGTGTTTATGACGAACCTCATCAACACGTCAGAGATCTACCGCCAGCTCCGCAACCACGAGCATTACGCGGATGTGTACAGCTTTCGTGTCTTTCCCCGGTTTGGACGCGAGTTCTACTTGCATTTAACCAACACGATGACACTGGCCATGGGAGTGCTCAATCTGCCATTGTTCTACAACAATGCGACGCTGGCCATAAGATATGGTGGAATGCTGTCTTTCGCGGCGCGTCAAATGGCTAAGTCCTTAGACGAGGTCGGTGTAACGGTGAACGACGCGGGCCATCGCTGGACTCTGGGCTTTCACCAACGGCAGCGGCCGTGCACGCACAAAAGGCCCGCTGCGATGTGGGCGCCAGTTCGAACACTAGCCGGTGGCGCCAGCTGCACCTGTTTCCTGTCGTTGCCGGAATGGAACTAGCCTTTGAAAGCTATGCAGCGGCCGTGGCGGTTGACTACTTAGGGGTGGATGACTACAGAATTGTCCACCTTGAATCATTCTCGGACGAACAGGTCTTCTTCCTCGCTTACTGCTATGGGCTCTGCGCTCATCGACCGCAGACCATGGGTGACGAGTGCAATGTCCCAGCCAAGAACTCGCCCCATTTCGCAGCGGCATACCGTTGTCCGCTGGGCTCGCCTATGAATCCACCAAACAAATGCACTTTTTTTACTTGTGTACACGACGTTCCTTCTATTCGTTCCAACAGAGAACGGCTGCTGATTCGACCTGCGCAATTGTTTCTCAGTTTCTTTAAATTTAATATGACTATTACGGATTTAGGCACAGTGCTCATCACTGAAATCATTTGCCTTATCCTGTGTCCATTATTGAGTTAGTTTTTAATTTGTGATTCCTTGTTACTAATGCGCAGAAATACTATGTTTTAACGACAGAAATATCAGCAAGCTAGAAAGGTTTAAAGCTATTGAAGGGCGCCCGTGCGAACGCACACACACAAAAAAAAGAACGGCGTTGGTGGTGCACTTTCTCTTCGTCTTGTGTCCACGTTCGGGCGCTTGCCTTTCAGTATCATGCATGAAACATTGTTTCAGGAGTATGAGATTGGTATGAGGTTTGTAATAATGTTGCTTTGTTGCATTTTCCCAATATTGATTACACAACTAAAACTGCATGTTATGTTTGTGTAAATAAATGTTTGAGTTTTTAACAGCGAGGATTTGTCATTCGTAGCTATGGCTCTCAGTGGACGCCAGTTCTCGATTGATCCCCTTGCTTTTAGATTTCATTGTAGGCATGCATTTCTTTGTATTGCTTACGATGCAGTAGATATGCTGCTAGCTCCTTTTTTCATGAGCGCACGACTTGACGTGCGCGCATGAAATAAGCTGTGAAACCATAGTAGCACCATTCCACCGATAATGACTACGAATCATCGGCTAAACTTTTTCGCGGGAAAACTTTTGCAGCATATCAGACTGCCGCGGCACGTGTGTAGAAAGTGTATGGCCAGCGAGTATCTATCTAGCCTGATGAGTAATCTTCACAGCAATGCCCTCTAATGGGTTCGTGGTGGCTTAGTATAGCGCATAGAGCGGATAGAGCGGCTTCTCACGTAGAATGGTAGAGGCTTGGGTGTCCTCCACAGAAAGGACATTTGTCGAGGGTATTAATCCACCTCAGAAATTGCCTCTGCCAAAAACACTGAAACGCAGAGAACCCGTTGCATGACTACTCACTGCTAGCACCGGAATGCACTGAGACCATATTATTTCCCGCGCTTCTTTATCATCGTTCATGCGAAAAAATTAAAAATTAAATTATGGGGTTTTACGTGCCAAAACCAGTTCTGATTATGAGGCAAGCCGTAGTGGGGGGACTCCGGAAATTTGGACCACCTGGGGTTCTTTAACGTGCACCTAAATCTAAGTACACGGGTGTTTTCGCATTTCGCCCCCATCGAAATGCGGCCGCCGTGGCCGGGATTCGATCCCGCGACCTCGTGCTCAGCAGCCCAACACCATAGCCACTGAGCAACCACGGCGGGTCGTTCATGCGAAATCTCTGCAATATGCAGATTTCTTTGTCATGTGGAACCAAGCGGACATGCGCAATGACCGCCACTTCCTTGAGCCGATTGTGCTTGGTGTTCTTGCACATAGTTCACTTCGCACGCCTTATCTTGTCATACCTACCTAAACTATCTCTATTTATCTTATCGCATCGAATGGCCATCGCTTTACAGGGGTCTGCTGGGCAGACGAGAGGCCGTGTTTTACAGCGGAGCCGTATATGTATAACCTCCTATATATTTTTCAATGTTCGTTTCTAAAGACTCCCCCGCCCTCTATGAGGAGGCAAAGCAAACCTGTAAGGCATGTGCTGGCGCCTGGCGTAGCAAGCAGAAAGCTAGAAAGCGGGCGGCGAGTAGCAGAGAAGATCGTGCGCGAGAGGCTGCCCGTAAGCGGTGGTCTCAACAGGAAGACTCTTGCCCCAAAGCGGAGATTGCGGCGAAGCGACGCATGTACTAGAGATGGGCAAAACGGCTAACTTCAGTGAGCGGCTCGGAACGGCTCAGCTCACTGAAATGAACCGGTTGATTTGAACGGCTCACCGATTCACTTATACATGTAACCTGTGTTATGCATATTCTGTAGTTATGTGGCTTTGAAAAAAAAACGATATATGCATAAATTAATAACCGTGTTATTGGTATTTTCGCTATGTTTAGAGAATATTTTTACATATATTAAAAGCGTGAATTCTTTGTTGTAACGAAGCTCTCTTTTGTGATATTTGGGATAAAATGCTTATGATACTGTGAGAGGCGGAATGCGACGTACTTTTTTTCAGAAAAAAAATATGTAACTTCATCGTCGTTACAGAAGCTTGTCCGTTTTCGTGGTACTTTAAAATCAACTTTTGTCAAACAAAGAATACAAAATGATTGTACATTATGTATCAACTTTATTCATTTATTCACATACGTACGTTCGCTATAATATGAGTAAGCTGTAACGCCATGCAAAATGAATGTAGAAATCATTTCTTGACGTACAATACAAAAATCATACGAAAGATACACAGCACTGCCGCACGTACATTTCGTTTTTTTTTCCTCTTGAGTGCACGCGCGATACTGGCGATCATGCCATCATACACCAGGACAAAAAAAATTAAATAAATAAATAAAGTTCTATTACAACACAACAGATCATTGGCCTTGTTTTATTGACGTGCTAATTATACACGCTCAGAAAATGCACTGAAGTGGATGTCATGTGCGATATTTTCATGACTACCCTAATTAGCACAAATGAAGACCAGGACGTATACTGTACGTTCACCTCTTCTCGTTAAAGGGCCCCTAAACCACTCAGAGGTCGAAATTTAGTTTTGGTCTTGCAGTTGTGCACGAGTCTACAACGAACACGTAGCCACGATAATTTTTCGACATGGTGCCGTAATAGCGGAGTTACACGCGTTTGATGATCGTTTGATGATCGAGGTTAGGAAATTCGCAGGCGCAAGTTGGAATACGCTAGCGCAAGACAGGGGTAATTGGAGATCGCAGGGAGAGGCCTTCGTCCTGCAGTGGACATAAATATAGGCTGATGATGATGATGATGATGCTGATGATGATGATGATGATCGAAAAACGGCCCTCGCTCGTTTAGCTCTTTCCTTCGCTACTCTCCTCATCGGCTGGTCTCCCCTCCTCGCCGAGTGCTTCACGAAAGGTCACCTGACATACGTCATCGCCAACGCGCTTCTCAAAACACTGCATACTTCCGGTCACGTCCACTCTAGCGGCACATATACCGATGGCGAACTGGCCGCCAGTGCCGTAGAACGTCTGCCGCGCGAGAGGTGTCCAAAGTAGACGGCAGTTCGGCCGGCGCCCCGCCCGCTGCACCATCAATGGCCCAATCCACGCCCTATCGACGACCGCGACCTGCGCGCTTCCGCCACCGGCAACGAAAACATCAGCTGCAGCCGAGAAACGACGGGCTCGGCTGTGCTCGCATCGCAGCCGATGGCGCCGCTAATATCAGCGTATTTTTCTTCTTTGTGTATAAGTATTGCGAAGAGCGATAACAACGATAAGAAAATATTGCGGCTTGTGAGCGTCGGTATTTAATTTCAAAGCGTTGTCCGTTTTAGCTTTGACGGGAACCAGAAGGGAACCAGCCTAGCGCCGATATCGGTGCCGTCGAGCGATCAGCGGCGGTGAATCTGCCGCACAAATGAGTCCCGGTCTCATCCTCTCTACGTACGGCAAGGAAATCTCGCCGTTCGCGAGCAAGAACCGCTGTCGAACGGCGGCCAGCGAATGGCAAACGGCGTGCGATGAGTTACCGTGCTAGTAACGTGGATTCAGCGCTTATAGGTTACCCGCTGTTGCTGCGGTGCCGGCCCCTGTTATGCGAGGCGTACCGCTATAGACCCTCTGTTGCGCGCACATCTGGAAAGGCCAACACTGTCGCAATCTGTTCGTCGCGCAGCTTATCAGACCGCTAAGCACGACTGTGTTGGAACGCGAGCGATTTGGCACTTGCGTTGCGGGCTCTAATTACCGATTCGCAAGGGCGCGCAAACGAGCAACACGACGAGGAAGAGCATGCACTGTAAACGGAAATAACTCTCAGGTGGGAGCATAATGCCTGTCCTCCAGCGACCCCCCGGTTAGGAGTTTATTATGCTCCGAATGATCGGAGTATAACTTTTACTCCATGCGGGCGGAATTTTTGCGTGGTGCTTTCGGAGTTTTTTTTTCTGTCATTTATATTTTTTACTTCGAGCTGGACGGAGTTTTTTCGAGGTGCACCGTCAATTTGCGTGGAGAATTTTTATGTAGAGGGTTCGGGTCAAATTCCGAAGAATAAGCCAAATTCTGCGAAACAAGTGAACGAGACCAGACAGACCAAGCAATACATAAACACAAACGTTTGAGAAACACTCGATGAGGAGCTGTGAACAACATCCAACGGACGCTCGACACACAACAAGAAGCAACCGTGCCAGTATATATAGCCACGATAATGTGGGCCTCGTAACGGCCTAGCGAGCAGCTGTAGTGTTTTCAGAATTACGACTCACAGGCTCGCACATATGAGATCGGCCTCTCTGAAAGCAACATCAAACCTAAATCCACACGGAACTGTTAACTTAGAATATTGAAAAAACAACGTTCATGGCATAATTTTTCAAAATTAGAATGCCATTCCGTGAGCGCTGAAGCCACTACGCACACTGCCGGCGTCCGCGGCCAAAAAGTAGTGCGTTAGTTACAGTACGCAAGAAAAATGTACGTGCGCGTGCTTCATGACAAAGTTAGCTTCGTGCGAAAGAATTGTGGCGGTACAACAATTTATTACATGTGAGCATGACCCATAGCAGCCTACGTAACACCGAAAACTGCGTACTCATACATTTTTTGACCGCACTACTTGCTCCGCGTCCAAGCAATGTTTCTCGGCTGTGAAACGGAGCTATATCGCTGATCTGGCAAACGAATCCTCTCGGAGCCAGCAGGTATGCTCCTAAATCAGTATGTTGGATGGAGCATGATGTTAATGCAATATCCGAAGCAACGACGTGATCAAAACAGAACTGCGCGATAACAATTCAATTCAGATCGCTCAGTAAGAAGTTTTATTCACAGTACGTACTTACGTCATACCGTATTTCTTGGGCGAGGATATCCGTACACAGATTCATAAAAGAGTTCTTTGCACCACGGTCTAACTTAATGGCAGCATGCACAGCACCGTGACGAAGTCGGAATATGGCATTCATATGCGGCTATCACGGACGTTCTCGCTCGAACAGTGGCTGCTGTTGCCATTGCTACGAGGCACTTTACACCGGACGTTGTCAGAATATACTCAAAGGGACATAAAAGTGGTATTGAACACACTGAGGAACACAAGTCAAGGTCACGCAACACGGAAGCAGAGCCAGAAACCCGAGCCGACATCACGAGTCAACCGGCAGCTTCGTGGTCACAACTAAGCCTTTTTCCGCACTAGAAATCGTTGCTCTTGCATTCATCGTTGTCAGCAGAGTGATCACAGCTAACGCACATGAAGATGAGATACAGTGAGCTTCAGGCACGCCTATAACACTTTCTGGAAGGAAGTATAGGAAAGAAAATCGGCGAAACGCTGGCACGGAACGACACTTCAAAGATGTAAACAAACCGTCAGCCATGAGCACCGCCGACTCCGCCGAACGCGGCCGGTCGCTGGCGCGGCGCACAGCCTTATGGGAAGCACCACGTGACCAACCTGTTCCGGTGGGGGAGTTTTTTAAAACTCCCTGTGCGGAGTTCCCGGGGAGAAGAAAATTTTGAAGGTAGGATAAAATCACGTCATCTCCACCCTTATCCTCCGGCAGGTAGCGAGCGGAGTGAAACGAGGGAATGCCGCTGTATTGCTCCCATACATCGGAATAAATATTCAAGGATGGGAGTATATAGGGCACATCACTGTGTTAAAATTCCCATGTGGGGGTATATTCGTTTAGATGGTGGTGGTGGTGGTGGTGGTGGTGGTGGTGGTGTTGAAGCAGGCGGGGTTAGCCTGGCATACATAGCCGGCAATTGTTCCGCCTGATCCTCCTTCGAGTTGAGATCAGGGGTGTGTCACCAGGTGTCATTGAGCCCCGTGTCTCGCAGGAAGGCTATCAGCAGTCGTTGCGCTGTCTTCCTGATTGTCGCAGGCCCTCCGGGGAAAACGACGTCTTCAAAGGTACTGTGCGTAAGACCGCTCTTTTGTACGCTGTCGACCATCGCTTTTCTTTCTGTGTCAAACTGCGGGCATATCCAAATGAAATGTTCGATGTCACCAATGTCACCACAGAAAGCAAAGAATGGGGATGCGCGAAGCCCAGTTTTGAATAACCAAGCTGGGGTGTACGCGGAGTCGGTTCTGATGCGGTTTTGCCGCCTAGCGCTGACATGTGTCCCAAAAGTGAAAGCTCCAAAAGCTTTTCAGAACCCTAAGGGTGCAATCCGCCTTCACTTTAGGGAGATCCACAAGAATCCCCACGAAGCCTGTGTGACTCATGGATTTACCCGCGAAGAAGCGACGCTTTTATATTCGTTTAGAGTGCAGAAAGCGCGCGTACCTGCTAGCAGACTAACTGGAAATCGTAGGTTCTTGTTCAACCAATGGACATCGTTTCCGCAGTTGACATCACCAGATTCCCCCTGCTGACATCGTGACGACCGCTGGGGATACCGGAAAGCGAGAGGAGGAGAACGGCATTGTTTTTTTGTGTGGCGCTCCTGCAGCGCGTAGCGCTGCAGCGTTTGGCATCGTAGATCTTGACGGCATTCTGAACTCGATGCGCGTTTACTTGAAATGTTCAAAAAATATCTGAGGAGGTTTAGGGGCCCTTTAAAGACACGGAAGACTATCTTCGAAGTCTTAGTGGACCAGCGCACGATGTGCGATCGGTTTTAGTCGTGAAACATCGTTCGAACAGCAGCAGGCAACGAACGGTGACATCTTTTGCCAATTAAGGCTTCTTTACGAGGCTAGACTCTCTGTGGCATCGGTTGCCACACCATAAGACGCACAAAAAAACCAAGGGGACTGCTGCGCACACCACACACTGCGAGCGAGTACCAGTAGCGCGAGTCGGCCCACACTGGCCACCATTCGTCGGTCAGAAATAAAAAAACATCGAAACCCAGCAGAAGACCCAGCTCTGAACGGTTCGGCACGGCTCAATCAAGGAGAGAGAACCGGCTTCCTCACTCCGAAAGAACCGCGGCTCATTACTGAACCACAGCTCCCTCGGTCTTCAAAAGAGCGGCCCGCTCCTGAGCGCTCAGGAGCGAGCCGGGTCTTTTGAAGAGCGAGGGAGCCGAGGCGAAAAGAGCGGCTGGCTCCTGAGCGCTCAGGAGCGAGCCGGATCTTTTGATCCGCTCTTTTGAAGAGTGAGGGAGCGGTGGTTCAGTAAGTGAGCGGCGGTTCTTTCGTTCTTCAGCCGAAGGCGAGGGGGTGAAGGCGACTCTTGCGAGGAAGGGCGGGAGGGCAGTTGCTTTCTCGTACCGCTAATAGATGGCGCGGAAGTCGCACCCAGCAGGAGACCCGGCTCTTACGGAACGCATCGGCACGGCTCTCTTAACGCGAGAGAACCGGCTCCCTTTCTCCAAAAGAACCGCAGCTCATTTTTACGGAACGACCGCTCACTCGCTCTTTAAAAAGAGCCGCTCACAAGATCCGGCTCGCTCCTGAGCGACCCATCTCTAGCATGTACCACGCCAGTAAATTGGACGAGCACAGTGGTGCGTATGAGAAATTTCAGACGGGCTTTCTGGGCAGACATTTCGGACAGACTGCTATTCAAGAACAATTTGATGGTGATTGGTAGCGTTGGAGATGTCGCGAATCGTGAATGTGATGCCGTTTTGGACCGCTACCCCAGCTCCTGACATAGCCAGTTGCTCGGTTTCGCTGCGCTGATGGAGCGCTAGTGGCCGTAGCGCGCATCGTGTCACCATATAGTCACTAACACGTCATCTGCTGCATTTCCGCGCCTGCGCAAACAACCTAATAGGCAGTTAGTATGTTGCGTGCCTTGGTATGCGTAGGCCGCGTGAAGTGCGAGCTGCCGAAGAACAGCTCCACTGGTAGCCCACATTCATCGAGCGGAATGGCTGCAATTTTTTGTCAATCCATATACTGCAGCCTACACTCTTGAGACATTTGTTGAGACACTATGAACATGTACAATGTATACGTGTAGTCAACTTTTACCCCCCGCGATGGCTTAGCGGCTAAGGTGTTGCGTTGCTAAGCTCGTGGCCGCGCCATCACATCCCGGCAGCGGCGGCCGCATTTCGATGGGGGCGAAGAACAAAAAACGCCGGTGTCCCATGCATTGGGATCACGCTAAAGATCCTGTGGTGGTAAAATTAATCCGCAGTACACCCCCCCCCCCCCCCGGCGTGCCTCATAATCAAATCGTGGTTTTGACAAGGAAAACCGCAGAATTTACTCATTCATTTTTTTTTTACCAAAGCTATCCTGTTTACACTGGTGCACCAAGTGGAGCAAGCATGGGAAATCTAAACAATGGTAGGAAAGCGGCTGCACGATTAATGAGAAAACACAAAATCGAAGCTAATTGAATTTAGATCAATAATTTTTCCAGTAAGTAACCAAGTATTGAATAGTCACGAGCGCGCAACATCCACCAAGGTAAATAGTGTTTTTTGTGTTTTTGTATATTTGGCAGGCTTCGCGAACTCTGGGAGTCTAAAGTGTTCACTTGCAGGAATGTCAAGCCAAGAGTTCAGATAGTTGGAATTTAGAAAAATTTTTGCGCTTAAGAAAAATGGAAAGAGGAGTAGAGACAAAGGGCTATAAATTTTCTGTTGTCATTTTCTCTCTACACCTGTTTTATATTACTCCCTGGAACATGTCTTTGTCACTTGTAGGAACTTCGTGCATTCATTCGAGTGTTTAAAAAAATAGATGTGTCATGTCTAAGGCTGACAAGCTCTTTGCATACACTTTTCCACTGCCGCAAATGTGTGATGTCTTCCCAACTGTTGACAAGAACTCTTTCTTATGCGCTTTTTGTACATCGCTGACGTTTTTCTTTGCACATCGCCTTTCTTCTTATTGCACGCTTGGGCATAAGATCATTTAAATAAGTGTGTTGGAGAGCTGTGTGTTAGGCAGAGTTTACTGCAGAAGAGCCGAGTCATCGACGAGCACAAAACAGCGCTAAACGACAGGACGAAGAGAAGGACACAGACTCTTCATCCTGTCGGTCAGCGCTGTTTTGTGCTCGTATTCATGAGCCAACCAGCCCAAATGCGTACCCTTCCAGATTTTTTCGCTTGTCTGTTGCAGGGTTCAGGTGAACCGCCATTGGCTGGCATATCTGCATAGCCACAAAAGTAGCGGAGGAACTGAAAATGGTGACACCGTAACTACCGTCGACTACTTCCAGTTAACTTTGTACGCTTCCACCTAACGCACGCGCAGCGCCGTCTACAATCAACAGCCTCTCCAAGCATAAGTCGGCAGTACACCTTTGTTAAATTCCTTCCCCCTCTCACTCAAATCCACGCCGCAGAGTAGACTGGAGTAGCGTGTTCACATGCCGAAGGAGATTTTTGGGCCTCTTTTTCTGTGACAATGCCAACCTGTGCTGACCGATGCTAAGAGGCCCTCACAAGCTCAACTAACGTTGTCTACGTAAGTGCGTATTTGCTACGTGACTTTGCCACGTTCGTCGCCATTAGCAGCAGCGTCTGTTATTGATACCACATCTTGGGTAAAGAAGGAAGCTACTGCGATTTCGAAACAACAAAGTCGCAGTTTTGCCCGAAAGGCAAAACTGATAGCAATGTAATGAACAATTACATGAAGTTAGGCTCGTATTTGTTATCGGTCGTATAAATTGCATAAGCATTCGCTTACTAAAAAAATTAACAAGCATAGGGCCACGCACTCACAGCAAAGCATGAGAAGATCAAACTAGGCATTTTCTTCTAATCCTCTCTCTACTTCTAACGAATCGCTGTTACAAAGTTAGAGTAATTAAGAGCGGCAGCATCGGCGTGCTGGTGCATTGGCTGCCTCTCGCTTCAGTGCGTTTGCGAAACTTGAGTTTACGCGACCTCCAACACAAGCTCCCGCATTCTTAAACACACCTTCATTCAACGCTTCTCGTCAACTCAGCCAAGTCGAGGCGATGAGCCTTCCTTCAGTCAAGGCGAAGTTGCGTTTCATGAACACTACTCGACGTTTTCTCCGCCAAAGGAATGCCTCGGAAATGCACCCTCGACTCGATTGAAGTTCACTGACTGAGAAAAGCGCCTGACATCGAGGCTATCCTTAGTTGTGCTTAGCCAGAGCCGAATTCTTTAAGAATGATATGGGCTTTAGTTAATTTTTTTTCTTTATCAAACGACAACATAGCCAAATCCAGTATTTTAGCTCGTTAAAGGTGCCACTGCGAGTGTTCGACTGATAAATCAAGCGGAACGTGTTTGAGGTGAGTCAACAATCGCGCCCCAACAACTGAGTGCGCTGGGAGCAAGGCGCAGATAGCTGAGAAAAATCTGCAGCTACGTTGTCTGCTTCTGTTAGTTTCCACGTGCTAAATTTGTGATCTACGTTGTGGTTATTAACCGTGGTTATTGTCAGTGATGTTGTCCTTATGTCTATTGTGACCGAGCCGGATTGACTTCTAAGGAGAAAACGGATGAAATGACCGATGTGGCATTTTTTTTATCTTCCGGACCGAGTGCTGCTAAGAGATTTCTGATTTATAGACTCAACAACAGGACAGAAAATATGGGTGAACGAGCCATTTTTGCGTCGTATCAAATTATGCTGATGCGCTTTTTGTTAAGTCGCCGCCGCGCTGCGCATGAAATGTCTCAGATGTGTACAAGCATGACTAGTTCCAGTTAAATTTTTCGCACTAAGCTTAGCCTGAAGCATATTATTCGAGGCTGCATAATCCTGCACGGGTTTTTTTTTTTGCGAGTGGCCGCTTGTGGAAGATTCGGCACGGCCATCTGTTTTGGTTCCGCTTCTTAACAGAAATGCAGATGATACTTCTCGCGCCAGTTTCCAATTATCATTGGAGCATCACGAAGGGAATCTTTTACTAGAGGAGAAGCAGTTTTCTATATATGAGGCAGAATACATATGCTTGAGTGCTTACCTCTGTTTTTGTTGCTTTTACTTCGGTTTAAAAACCGCGGTTGTTACTCGGTTTGTTTAAGTTCTAGCACACATGGTCAATGAACATGCTGTGATGGCTGCATTTCGATTGCTTCCTTTCTTCGCAAACGCGCTACGCAATGTTTTGTTCTTCGAAAAGTTCACTAGTAATTTGTTAATTAGCACCATTATTGCTTCTTCGCCTTACTTGGCTTCAATGTACTATGTGGCGGCATCTGATATGTTTCATAAGCTGTATTGTCAAGTTCATGCAACGGACGCATCATTTGGTTGTGCTATTTTCGTTTCGGTTGATTAGGTACCCTGAACTTACTAAGTGTACGAGCTCCGTGTCTGCATAAACTGTTCGGCATTCTGCTGCAAGATGTGGGCATTGGAAAGACCAGCTGATGAAAAAGAAAACAACCGCACAGTCAGGCTTGTGGCAGACCTGAAACCATAGATGCAAATAGTGCCTTTGCTGTTGCAATTGCCCATATCACTTCACTGAAAGAATGCAGCTGCTACAGAAGTACTTCCTTAATTTGCGTGCCAATTCGGCTGTGATCATAATCTGTTAGGTCTAGCCACATTGACACAATGGTACTTAAAACCGAAAACGTGAAACAGCATTGCCATTAGTGAAAGAATAAAATTTTTCATTTCATGTATTTATTTTAGATCCTTGTTTGAAGAGCATAGTGGGGATTATAATGTGTGAAGTGATCGTTGACTATATTATGCGACGGTTGAGACGTGAGCTTCTTTACCGCCCACAATTTCTAATTCAGCCATTTGCTTGCATTTGTAGCCAGCACATTAGTACCTCAGCCAGTACATAAGTACATTAGCAGCTACAAATGGTGGTACGTTGAAGTTACGTTAGCATGCCAAAGTGTACAATATTGTTGCGGGGAAGAGAACGATCAAAGTGTATCTAGAGAGAGAGAGAGAGACAAAGCTTTATTTTGATGAGGCACGGAGAAGCGTCGATCTCCGTGGTGGGTGGAGCCTTCAGTCCAGGGCCCCAGCGGCGGTGGCAGCACTTTCGGCTCTGGCGATAAGCTTTCGCTGATCCTCCAGTGCCGAGATGGTCAGCACCATCTCCCACTGCTCGTGCGTTGCGTTTCGATTTGGGGAGTTATTGGGGATATTTTGGAATGCCCATGTGGTGTGGTAGAGGGTAGCTCGCTCTGTACAGAAAGGACAAAGGGGCTGTTAAAGGGTGGGGTACATCGCGTGAAGGAGCGTGAGGTGAGGATAGGTGTTGGTCTGGAGTTGACTTCAGGTCGTGGCTTCACCTCTGGTGAGGGATGGGTGGGGTGGCGGCATCGTTCTTCTCGAAAGGCGGTAGTGCTGCAGTATATCGTAGTAAGTTTGTAGGGTGTCGGGACTTGGGTCTTCTGGCGTCTCTTGCAATGCCCGGTTGCAGTGTCCTCGGGCTATCGTGTGTGCACGATGGTTTCCGCTGACGCCTTAATGTCCCGGTGTCCAAATTATCGTGGTGCGGGGTATTTCGTTGAGGCGATGTAGAATATCGCATGCGATTTTATGGAGATGGCCGTTCGCGTAGGCTCGACATGCTGACTGACAGTCTGTAAGAATATATAGTTCTTCGTTTTGTCTCGATGCCGAGATGGCGAGGGCAATAGCGGCCTCTTCGGCTGCGGCGACGTTCTGCGTACGAACGGAGGCGGATACCAGTTCTTGCTGTCTGTGTCCAGCCACGCTGATTACCATGCCCTCTCCATTCGGGTACATGGCCGCATCTGTCCAGCGAGCAGTGGAAAGAGTGCCGTATCTCCTTTCTATTGTTATCGCTCGTGCTTTTCTCCTGCCCAAGTGATATTCCGGGTGCATGTTACGCGGAAAAGGCGCCACCATTATTTGCTCGTGTAGGGACTTGCGGAGTACTTCTTGATTATTGGTTGTCGCCACGGGGTATTGCAACCTTCGAAGTGTTGCTGTGCCTGTTCTAGTGAGGTTGAGGCGCGTGATTTGCGCATGTCGGTGTGCTTCAATTAGTTCTTCTAAGGTGTTGTGGATGCCCAGGGATAGACGTTTCGTTGTTCCGGTGCCTGGAGGAAGGCCGAGGGCTTGTTTGTACGTTTTCCGCAGTAACACATTTATTTGGGCTTTTTCGGTTGATGTTAAGTTCAGATAAGGTGTCGCGTACGTGACTCTACTGACGATAACGGCCTGAGTCAAGCGTAATAAGTCTTCTTCCTTCATGCCATGTCTGCGACTGGCAACTCTATTAATCATGCGAGCTACGCTCTAGGCAGTTTGTTTTAGTGCGTTTACAGTGTGGTTATTGCGACCACTATTTTGCATGGAGACACCTAATATGCGGAGTGTTTGGACTCTGGGTATAGGTTTTTGGTTTAGATGTATTTCTATGGCCTCTCTCTCTGTGCTTTTTCTTCTTGATTTCTTTTTGAGAACGAGGAGCTCGGATTTTTCTGGGGAGCATTCCAGGTTGCACTCTTTGGCGTATTCGGTGACAGCGTCTGTCGCCGCTTGCAGGGCGTCCTGCTGTTCTCCATCCGAGCCTCGAGTTGTCCAAATAGTAATGTCATCCGCATATATTGCGTGACGAAGGTGCGGAATCTTCTCTAGATGCTCTGGGAGGTTTTTCATGGCGACGTTGAAGAGAAAAGGCGGTAAGACTGATCCCTGAGTAGTGCCTCTATTTGGAACCTTTTTCTCTTTTGTTCTGAGGGTATCCACGCCTACCGTTGCCGTGCGGTCCGTTATGAATGCTCGAATGTAGTTGTAGATTCGTTCGCCGCAATTTAGTTGCGATAAGTTTTTTAGGATGGCCTCATGAGCTACGTTATCAAATGCGCCTTTAAGGTCCAGTGCGAGTATGCATTTTACATGTGTGGTCACATGGTCGAGTACTTCTTCCTTCAGTTGGAGTAGTATGTCTTCAGTCGACAAATGCGGCCTGAAGCCGTACATCGTGTCAGGAAAGAAACCCGTGTCATCCACGTGAGGCCTCAGGCGATTGAGCACAGCGTTTTCGAAAAGCTTCCCCAGGCACGACGTCAGGGATATGGGTCGCATGTTGGTGAGACCTGGAGGCTTGCCCGGTTTCGGTAAGAGTACTATGTGCGCGTGTTTCCATTCATTTGGTAGTGTTCCCGCTTTCCAATGGGTATTAAACAAAGTCGTTAGGGCTTCTATTGAGTTGTCGTCCAGGTTTCTCAGCATTTTGTTTGTGAGCCCATCTTGTCCGGGTGTTGTGTTTCGAGTTAGGGATTGAAGCGCTGTCCAGACTTCCGTGATTTCAAATAGGCGATCTAGGTCTTCATTTGGCTTCCCACTATATTTTGGTATAGATGTTTGTTTCCGTGTGTGATCGCCGATGTATTTTGCCCCTAGCTCTCGCAGAATATCTTCATCCGACCCCGGTTGGTTGCGAAGTATGCGTCTGATTGTGTGCGAGGTTTGTTGCTGGCTTTCCGCGGTTTGTTGCTTGAAGAAGGACGATGACCGTCTCTGTTGCTTGAGCGCCATTTTCTTTCTCCTGTAAATACACTTCCGTTTGCATCTTTGCGTCTGCCTCTTTCCTGCATCATTTCGGCGGAACAAGCACGGAACTTCGCAGCAGACGTAACCTACCTGCAGCCTCGCTGGCCGACGAAGCGACGTCTCAGCAGTCTGTGCCTATGGCCATCCTGGCCCATCCTAGAAACCCGGGAACATATTGTGGCACGGATGGTTTTGACATGGAGGACTGGCTTGTGCATGTACGAGCGAGTCTGTAATCAGACGGATCAGCGAACCTCATATTTTATCTCCGAGGAAGCGCGCGGAAATGGTACGAGGCGCACGAAGTCGACTTAACTAACTGGGACGTCTGTAAAGAGAAACTGTGAGACCTGTTTGGCGAACCTATCGGTCGTCGGTTGGCAGCGAAAAAGGAGCTTGGATGCCGCGCTCAGATATCAACACAGTTTTACGTTTGCTCATACAAGATGTGCCAGCCCTCTGCCGCAAGGTCGACAACAACATGACCGAGGCAGACAAAGCTAGGTGCCCACATCTTAAAAGGCATAGCAGGAACTGTCATGCAGGAACCTTCTCATGCAGGAACCTTCTCATGCAGGAACTGTGCGACGGAGGATACAATTATCAGAGTGTCGGCGCTTTGAAGAAGCGAGGAGTCGCCGAATCGCTAAAACATTCAACAGATTTCCCAATGCCGCCGCGGCAACTTTGGGCGAAGACCCACTGCGGTTAACTCCGGTGCCGGAGCTGCAAGACATAACACGAATTATTCGCCGAGATCTGAAGGTGATCTCTCCCACTGCAGTTTGGTCTGACTTACGGGACAGCCTGCCCTCCATCGCACTGATACAAGGAGTTGTTCGCGAGGAGACAAGTTTTGGGCTTCAGTCTCTCTGTCCGGTCCGCATTTCCAACGCTTATCCGGTTCCTCCGGCTTGAATGAAGACACATTTCGTTAAGTTGCGTAGCCTTTATTTTAAAGCATGTAGCCGTTGATTACACGCACACACTCACACTTTCACGGATGACTCGACACTTGCACAGTATTACCTTGTGATCGCTGTGGTAGACAGTCAGGCTCTGCTGTTACCCGCGGCCTATCGATGGTGACGGCCGGGAATGCATTCCGCGACGCGCGTAATGCAATGCAGATATATACAGTTCGTCTGGGTAGCGTGGCCTTGGAGTTCCCATTGTTCTTATTGGTACAGCTGCGAACGCAAGATGTAGTGTTCTACGATGCGTATGCCGTGCGCTGCTGTTCTATTGTGTGCGCAGATGCGCAGACAGTTCCTATGTGTAAGTTGGCTTTCCTGCAGAGCGTTTTCGGCGCTCACGGATAAATTAGTAAGACGAAGAAAGCATCGCTTGAAAAAAAAGTCGCAGTTTCGCCCGAAAGGCAAAGCATCAATCGTGATAGCAAATTTACTAGTAGAGAGCTATACGGAGTAAGAATAGTAGTTTTATCGGCTGCATAAACCCATTTGCTTACGAACTGAATTAACCAGCAGGGTATTAGCGCGCACAAGCGAACATGAATACATCACACTCGATGACCGCAGACAACCACTGTCAGAACGCTGGCGTGAGCAAGCGCGGCGCCAGCAGCGGTCTATCGCTTCAAAAGAAACTGAGTGGCGAAAGCGCAACGCATAGAAAGGTAAGAGCCGTGAGGAGATCGCTTTTAAGATACGGTGCGCGCGACAGCCCTCAGCCGCGCAAAGTACAAGTACACAGTTGTTGGCAGAGTAGAGGCCGCGCCCCGACCCTTACGAGTTTCCACTACCCCCTTTCCACCTTTTGCGTGGGAGATTGAGTCGCCAGTTCCCTTTGCGCCCGGTCGCAGGATACGCATTTGGTGCCGTAGCTAAACGGCGCCTCCCCTCCCTCCCTGTATGTGCGCTTTCACTCGCACATACAGCATACCGCGCACGGCGACGATTTGATCGCCCTTGGACTTTCTTCTGACCCTCTCGGCGACGACGACGGCGACGGCCGAAATGCGCTTACAATGTCCATATAATTGCTATCGCAATAAAGTAGAAAATTATCAACCAATCATTTCACTCTCGCACACGTCATCTATATAATCGCATTTCTTGGTCACGAGGGTGGCAGAATAAGCCTAGCTAATACATTTGTCTCGTAATCTGTTGATATAAAATAATTAAATTATTTCGCTCATTAATTAGTTACAATGATGGAAAAGCATAGGTGTGTGATTGAGCATGGGGTCACAGCCACATGAGTGACAGTGACCGGCCAAATAGCCAATCGAGCCGAAGAGAAGGAATGGTGTTGATCCTGCACTCTCGTGTTATACCTCGCCACAAGATAGCCTGATCAGGTATACCACGTCTAGTTAGCAGCATACGCCCTTGGACGCGTGTTTTGTTTGACAACCAGTTCATTCTTCTTTTTACCTTTCACGCTTAGTGCTGCAGCCTCATCCCAATGGATAGATAATCAAGGTGGTTGAAATTTGGAACGTGTAGAATAAATATTTGTGGCATGTACACAGTCTTTCCTTCTGATAAGCAGTGAGCCATTGGCATGCAACAAGTGTGGAGGGACTGCCTGTTCTCCATGTCTTTACAGAAGGACTATACCCATAAAACAACATAACAATTTATTATTCTTTTACAGACATCATATTTTTGTTTTTATTTATTTATTTCACAAATACTGGCAGCCTTGCATTGGCTGTGACAGGAAGCGGACCTGTGTACCTTTCAACACAACCCTTTTCCTCAGCCACAATCTACTTTTCAATAAGAAAACTGTCATGTTGTAGTGAAGAAGAGGGACGATGCAGTGGGGCATCTTTACCAGCGCTGTCTAGTGGGTCAGTCTCTCCAGCGCATTGCTCGGACTACGCCGCTCGCGGTTCTTTGAACTGATCCAACGGTTCCCTCTAACGCCTGTGTGCATTAAACGCCTTTACAATGTACTTTTCTCAATGATCTAATGATGCATATATATATATACATATATATATATATTATAAAGAAATGCTCACACGTTTAACAACAACAAAAATACTATTATAATAGTATTATATTACTACTTACTATTTATATTATACTTACAATTATACTACTACTATTTAATAGTAGTATTATATTAAATAATAGTATTTTTGTTGTTGTTAAACGTGTGAGCATTTCTTTATAATATTTTCACCGGGTTCAGCGCAAACTCCTAATTGACTATATATAGTGTCTTGAAAGCCTTAAACCCTAGCACTGCCTCCAGTTGGAGGCTTAAGCTGCAATGCTACTGTGCACATGGAGCACCGGTTTCCAGACCCTTGTCGTACGGCTTACGGCAAGGCCCAGAGTGCTTGGTGAAAGACTACACCAGTTCAAATGCTTTATCTTCTCATCTCCTCATGCATTTTAGTACACACAAACATCACTTATAGGCTTGTAATTTTCTCAGTATGTATCTTTCAGGCTCCTATACTGCTAGTAATTTTAGGCAGCTTTTGTTGGCGAAAAAAGGCTTCACTGTTCAGGGAACACACTGGTTTGCTCGCACTGGTACTAAGGCAATCTATACTTTCTAATAAAGCACACCCCGCAGCAGCTGACATCCTTGTCAACTGCTACGGGGTGTGTTTTATTAATCACACAATGTCCTCTGGGGCCCTGATTTCTCGTGTGAGATGGCTGCTTGGTTACTTCTACGAAGTTTTATTGTTTTATTGGTGCTAATATAAGTACGGCGCCATACAGGAGGAAGTCAGAAAATGACTCCCATCCCCCCACGGCCTTTCGCACGACGGAAGACGCTGGGTTTGCTCTCTGCCGTGCGTTCGCTCTCCGTGAAAGCGCGTGTCCCTCGCGCGCTTTCATACGGCCTGCGGCTACGATTTTATCGCCCTTGGATTTTATACGGAACCTCACAGTGACTACAAGGGATACGTCGACGGCAGAAATCTGCTTGGAGCGTCCATATAATTGCTATCGCAATAAAATTAAAACAAAGCAAGGTGTCTAAACAGCACGCGCAGCCGTAGCTACAGCAGTTGCGGCCGACGCCGCACCAACGAACGACACTTGCAACCAGCCACGTCACCTAAATTCCACCAGATTTCCGTCGCGCTCGCAGGTCCACGCTCAATGCGAACATTAGAAGATCAGAGCGCCTCTTAGCTCTTCCAAACTGGAGCTCGATTCCAACCAGCCCAATTTAATTAAGGAAGCCGCGACAGAGCGCCCGAACATGACCAGCCGAATGCAGCGTCAATGTTCTTGGATGACTATCTATCGCAAATTTCGCGAGTGCCACTCTATATGCTTAGCCAATCTCCCACAGTGGGTATGTACCACAGTCCCGGGTCACAAATGTTTTATAACTGAAAAAGAAGAAGGACGAGAGCATGGCTGCCGCTATCGTGCCCGCCGCGCCCGAAGACCAGGGAGAAGGATTTTGCCGCTTCTGCGCCGGGGACAGCAGCAGCGAGCCGCTAGTGACGCCTTGCAACTGCGAAGGTAGGCAAAGAGCATTCTGAAACTCGGCGCAGAGCGCAAGTCATGAGGTCCTGGCCGTTGTACCTACGCGCACACTGCGCCGGCTTCAAACACAACGAGCGGAACGTATGTAATCAACAATTATACTGAAGACGTAACATTCACGCACGGTATATATATATAGGCCGTGCACGGCACGTATATAGGCAGGACGGACGCGTTGACGCGGGGCAACGCTATAGTATGCCTACTGCATGCAATTACTAGGGCGACGAAAGCAAAAGTAACGGTCTAATTGCCCCTTATTCCGAGCAGTGTCGTTGCGAGGTGGAAGCCAATGGGAAACGTATTTCAGAAGGCAAAAGGAGGCAACACAGATGAGTTTTCAACGCCCTAACGAACAACCCAAAGTTCGACGTAAGCTTCCACAGAATTATGCCTCCCGCTAGTGCAATGCGATTAACGTTTTTTACAGCGAAGCTGTCTGTGGCTATAGGGCAAACCATCTGCGTGCGAGCAAAAACCCTCCTCAGCTTGGAGTGCGCATGCGCGAAAAACAAAATGGAGTTCGATGGGCGCCAAGTCACAAAGGGAATCGCAGCCACCAGGGTGCTCTCGCTCGGCATAAAGGTAAAATCCCTGTATCGAAAAAGTACCGCCATCTACTCTTTCCTCCGCCGTCTCCTCTCCTAAAGCGCTTGGTTTTTTCTTTACTTTTTGCTCGCGAAAGCAAATCGACGGTGGCGCCCCTAGAAAGTCCACGTTGAAGCTTTCAGGCCGGGCGCGCGCGCCGCCGCCGGTGGCGACTGCGACTGCGCAGAGTGACTTTCAACATGCCTCTGAGGCGGAAAAAAAATAAAGAAGTGAAAGCGCGCGCTATTATCGTCCAATCGGAGATACAGGAGAGAGAGAAGCGGCGTTGATCAAAGGATGGCGGTACTTTTCTTACATAGGGACTTCGCATAAAGGGGGCGCCGAAACGACAGGCGGCGCAATTCTTCTCGTAGCACGTGTGTCCGCTGGTGCAAAACGTTTTCGTGTAACTTTGTGCTCTACGTGCAATCGGACCGCCGTGCCGCCCAGCACAGTTTCGCTCGTCAACCACCTTCACAGGGTGGAATGAAGTAAATTTTTTTTCTCACAGGGTGAGTACGGCAAGATTATGTAATAGATGTATAGATGTCGGGCGTTAGGTCACGTTTTATGAACATTCTCTAAAATTGCTAGTGCTTTGCCATGTACACACTGTCAGACAGTGCAGCTAATATCGTACACTAAATAAAATTGTACTCTTGCGAATGTATTGGCTATCAAAACCTCCTACAGACATTCTTTTCATGCCATTTTACAATGGGTGTATTTATTTCGAAAACACCATTAATTCACCCTTAATACACCTTTGCATTGCTACAGGGTGCTAAAAAGGTGGAATTCGGAATAGATACACCTTATAGAGTTCAAGGGTGCTCCAGCACTTCAAATTTTCGAGCAAGTAAAAAAGCCGTGTGAGGTCTTTTCCCAGCGCTTTGCTCCAAGTTATTGTTTGAGCTCGTCATACTGCTACATTAGGCTATATATAGATACGAATTTCATCGTGCTCTTTCGTTTGTATTGCGTATGCGATATAGCCAATGAGTGGCGTTCAATATTTGTGCAAGGTATCCACTGCTTTGGCTCCTGATATTAAAGCAAGATATTACACTACTCAATGCGGCAACCCGAAGTTGTTTCACTGGACCTGTACTTCTCTCACCATTCATGCAGATTGTGCAGGCGGTCTAGTCAGCACGGTGGCCAGCATGCGATGCTCAGTCAACAACAATCACAAAAATATAAAAACTACCTCTCCTTCGCCGAGAATGAAATAGGCTATATGTATTGTATTTAGGCTTATTTTGGGTGCACTGGGATACAGAAAGAAAAGGAAAGTTGCAAGCTTGTCGATTCTGTGCGTGCCCTCATTATCTTTGCACGTTTGCATAGCAGAAAATAATTTTATGAGCATATTGGTAGGCGGGAAATAACATATCGGGCGCCTCAGCTGACACAGTTTATGTTTAAAAGGACAGGAAAGCCTTTGGTGCGGGCGAAACCAACTGTATGTTGTTAGCAATCTCCTGGAGAAGCCCTCCAGTGACTGTTATTAACAGAATGTACTTTTTCAATTAAGTTTACAGGTAAAATGTCAGTGCGAGCGCTGTTGAGTACATTTCAGAAAATCGCTTTCAGTTGTTTCTGATGAATTATAGCTTGCGTTTTGCATCCGCGAGCAAACGCGAAATTTGAAGTGAAGCTTATTTTATTGCAAGTCAGCGCTGAGCAACGTCCTGTAAACAATATTTCTAACAGAAATAGATTTTACCTTTGCACTTCGTTTTTTTTTTCGAACTTCCCGAGTATTCGGACATTTCCGCGACAAGGAAGCTGTCAACACTACACAGCATTTTGCAGCGGTGACAGCCACCAGACGCAGGCCTAATCGATTCTATTATCATACCACAGGTTGGTGTCGTATTTCTAGGGCAGGGACGCTCGGGCAGTGACCTGCGCGAATTGCGTACGGAGAGAAGACATATGAAAAAAAAGACTTTAATTCACAAAAAATGAATTTGAAACGATGAAAAAATACTTAATGGAAGAGCGCGCCGAATGAGATTAAGGGAAGAAAATGAGAGACAACAGGCAAAGTGCACCGAAAATGAGTCAAGCATTAAGGATTGCAGAAGCGAGTTTTTCAGTGCGAACAGTATTCGTGCAGATCCAATGTTGAAATAAAAGGGCTGCCTTGAAAAAAAATGAAATCATCACTTGTAGTGTAAGTAATGTTGGCAAAGTCGTTGGCGAACCGATTTGTGCTAACGATATAGATGTTTTCCACCGCGTATCGACGCAGGAGCAGCGAGAGACGAAAGCCATTGGCCTTATTAGGAATAGTCACGTGGCCATATCAAGAGAAGCACAAGTCTTCGTAAATGAGCACCTCTGTCCGACTCTGAAGAGGTTCTATGCACAGGCACCTGCCAAAAAGAAACGAAATAAAACGGGACCACCATTGACAGTATATGTGGACAAAAAATGGAAGGATTTTCTCGCGTAAAGAACCTTCTAGTCCAGTGGTGCGCATTGAATCAGAGTGTGAGCTTGGTCAAATTGCCCAGGTTGTATGTACAGTCGCGCTCCTAAGGTTGGATACCATAGCATCAGCTAAAAAGTTGATTTCTTTGAATACAGCCGTACAACCTGAAATATCCTTAATTCATGATGCTGGTGATACAGGTACAATTAGGCAGCACCACTTGATTTCAGCTTTTATTCCTAGGCTGCGGGGGAAGAAAAAAGTTTAGCGGCACCTCTGCTCCCGAAACTTTTGCTCACGACTGTACATACATCTAGCGCAGCTTTCTATTGTACGCGCGATGCTCTATCAAGACTACTGTATACCCTCTCAACTTAAGCTTTCGGTGCCGTCGCAGAGCATGTTCGCTGCTATTCACCTTAACGTACGTTCCGCCGCTCCTATATGAGCTAAGCACACTTTTAAATGCGAAGCATTTCTTGCCGGCGGCTCTGTCTGTTGTCCCGCGTGCCACACCCCCACAGCGCATGCGCATCCCCTCCCCCTCTCTCTCCTCTTCTACGCTCCCCCTTTCTCTCCTCTAGGAATACTCTACAGAGCGGCGCCCGCGTGCCACACCCCCACAGCACATGCGCGTCCCCTCCCCCTCTCTCTCCTCTCCTACGCTCCCCCCTTTCTCTCCTCTAGAAAGCCGGAGCGGCGTGCTCTGCAGGTGGTGCGACAGCTGCATACTCGCTGGGGGCGCCACTAGTTCCGCGGTATGAAAATGACGGAACGTGCGCGCCTCATTCTCTCTCCTGTGCAGCTCCGCGATCAGCGGCGCGAAACCATCGCCCGCTCAAGCTGCATACTCCGCTGGGGGCGCCACGGTAGTTCTGCGGTGTGAAAATGACGGAGCGCGCGCGCCTCATTCTCTCTCCTGTGCAGCGCCGCGATGAGCGCTCGGGCCGCTGCCGCGAAACCATCTCCTGCTCAAGCTAACCATTTCCCCGCTGCTTCGCATCCACACATGGTTCCCTTTAACGGGAGATGGAGTAATCTTTTTCTGAGTAATTTTCTGATCGACGTAATTATGTTCCCTGAAACGGGCTGTCACAAGAAACTGATATGCTAATTATGAATAATTACAGTCATTCTTTTATTAATCGAAGCGGACTGCGTGGTGACGGAGTGGTGGTGCATGTTAAAAAATGCATGCTTGGCGACGTCTTTCCCGAAATTACGTGCGTAATTACTGCTGATTACGAAGTGCTTTGCTGGAGATCTTCGCGTAACAGTATGAACATGTACGTGATGCTTTACCGCCCACCTTTTGGTCATTGCAATTTCTGGAGCCCTTTCTAGACTACTCAACATTTCACCCTTACAGCATTTCATTACATGGTGACTTTATCGTAAGCCTTCTGAACGTTAGTTTTAGCTCCCCTGAATTCATTAACAAGCTATACGCTTGTGGCTACAATAATGTCATTACTACACCGACATGTGTAACGAAAATTTCTCAATGTCTACTGGAACTCTTTATTGTAAGCATAGATACTGATGTACGGCCACCCGCATTTTTAGCTATATCGCGCGAACGTACATCACGCGTAACTTTCGAGCCTTTAAGCGGCGATAATCAGCGAGACCGGCAGAATTATTCTCAAGTGCACCAAGCACTCTCCTGCGCAAGAGTTGTCTAATGCGATGTTCCCTTCAGGACGACGTACGACCATATTATAGTGCTCTCGCGCGATATGACTAAAAATGCGGGAGACTGTACACGCCGCTAACACGGTTGCGCTGGGATGAGCGACCATTCCCCCCCCCCCCCCTATCTTTATTGCTGATCCCAACGCTACTGAAAATAAAAAAATACCACGATTAACTTAAACATAGATCTATGTCTAATGCAAACATGAACGTATTCCGCATGAACATATTAGGAAAAGATTGGTACTCTGTCTAAGTCAAGGCAGATGCGAATGAAATCTATCGTGAATTCCTCTCCAAATTTGATAGCCACTACAACGCATCATTTCCTTATATAAGCAATAACTCTTATTGGGAAACAAGAAGACGTTGGGTGAGGCGGGAGCATATAAATATGATCAAGAAAAAAAGTACCCTATTTAAGAAGTGTCGGCGTACAAAAAACTCTAAGAACTTCGAAGCATTTTGCAGGTTTCAGAAACAAACTAATTGCCGAACTAAAGGCAACGACGTCCTACTATGGCAACCTGTTTTCTGACATCTATGGACGGCGCTCAAACGAAGTTTGGAGAGCGATAAATGAGGCACCGAATCGCCAACTTTAACAAAACTTAACAGAAACAAATCTAAACAGTTGTAACATTTGCAGTGTGTGCCATTGGCTGAGCACCTCAGTGAGCACTTCGCTAATGCCGGGCAACCATTGGGAAGCAGAACTGAGCATGACGACGCAGTGATGACGGTGGCATGACAACGGTAAAATGACAATGGCATGAATACGAACGTACGACGACAATGGCGGGACGGCGACTGTATCAGGAAGCCTGTATAACGACGATGACCGGACGACAATGATGTGACGACGACGGCATGGCGAGAGTCGGATGACGAAGCGATTGTGACGACAATAGATGCATCACAACAGCATGACGACGCAGTGATGACGGTGGCATGTCAACGGTAAAATGACAACGGAATGTATACGAACGTACGACGACAATGGTGGGACGGCGACTGTATCAGGAAGCCTGTATAACGACGATGACCGGACGACAATGATGTGACGACGACGGCATGACGAGAGTCGGATGACGAAGCGATTGTGACGACAATAGATCCATCACAACAGCATGACGACGCAGTGATGACGGTGGCATGACAACGGTAAAATGACAATGGCATGAATACGAACGTACGACGACAATGGTGGGACGGCGACTGTATCAGGAAGCCTGTATAACGAAGATGACGGGACGACAATGATGTGACGACGATGGCATGACGAGAGACGGATGACGAAGCGATTGTGACGGCATAGATCCATCACAACAGCATGACGACGCAGTGATGACGGTGGCATGACAACGGTAAAATGACAATGGCATGAATACGAACGTACGACGACAATGGCGGGATGGCGACTGTATCAGGAAGCCTGTATAACGACGATGACGGGACGACAATGATGTGACGACGACGGCATGACGAGAGTCGCATGACGAAGCGATTGTGACGACAATGGACCCATCACAAGAGTATGACGACGTCGGCGTAACGACGACGGCACGAGGAGAGTTGGGTGACAAAGCCGGAATGGCGCTGACGGAAGGACAACGACGGCATCACCACCACGAGCACAATCCTATTGGCCCAAGCTATTAGGCAACTTGGAACACTGGGTCAGCGTAGAAGGTCTCACGACGACGGCATGACCAGAATCAGAACATGAAGTTGCAAAGACCGCAATGGAACGACCACCACACCTTGGGCCACTGGGGCGGTGTAAGAGGTAGACAGATAGATGATAGATAGATAGATAGATAGATAGATCATCATCATCATCAGCCTATATTTATGCCCACTGCATTACAAAGGCCTATCCCTGCGATCTCCAAATAATCCTGCCTTGAGCTAGCTGATTCGAATTTGCGCCTGAAAAATTTCCTAACTTCATCAGCCCGATAGATGGATGATGATGAGGAGGGTGAAGATGATAGCGCCTCAAGTTTAAGCCATAATTCAACAATGCTTGAAAGCACGCAAGCTGGGAGTTATTTCACAAAAGGTGTCGTTTTTGCAATGGGTTTGAGAAGGGTGTTGAGTGCACCCTTTGGCGGTGTGTCAGCTCCGCGGAGATATAAAATATAAAGCTCAGTAATCATACAGACAGCAAAAATGAAACGCTACAACAGAGCTTTCCCTTTCTTTCCCCAGGTACGATATCCAACTCGCACAAGTCATGCCTCGAGAAACGCATTCTCCAAAACGGCGTGACGCGTTGCTACCTCTGCAACTACAAGTACGAATACAAGGTCAAGACCAAGGTATCTAAACGCCGAAATATTGCTACGAGACTCCTGGGGCCAAAATTACAGTGATATCGCTGTAGATAAAACGACGAGGAGGCCGATGTCATCCTCCTTGTCGTACATTACACAATATTACACAAATTGGTGGTCGGAAGGCATACACAGTGAAGTAAACATTGTATTAGTGGATGATAATACTTGGGCGCTTCTGGGGCTGTATTCACAAAGTTTTTCAATCGCGGATGATCTATGCCATTGGCTGTCCACGTTCGTTATTAATATATTCAGCATTACGATTGGCTGAAATTTGCTCTTGCGAAGAACTGTAGCCTAGCAGGTTCTTTGTGAAAACGACCCCTGGGGACCAATTCAACTAGCTTTTTCTTTGTAAGGGCTGTTTGCCACTGACAATAGGCCTTCGCTCATAGTATGTCCAACGTCACGAGCGAGTGGCACCAGATGTTTGTACAATTCCTTTGCAGGAACTTTTTTATAGCGTTAGCATTAGGAGTGTCAGCGTAAAAAAAAGTGTGCGTGTGTGAAGTGTGGAAAGCCTGTCACGGTGTAGGGGTAGACGGGAGATGGGAGAAAAGCGGGGAGTGGTCTTTAGAAGCATACTTTACGAACCGCGCAGGAAGTTCGTTCAACAAGTGCTTGAAAACCTTTTCATATTATCAGGAGTATCGCAGTGCCAAGAGAGAATTTTACGTCACTCCAAATTTGGTAAAAATAGGGCACATGGTATGTGTAATGTGGCGACCGTCTGTACGTTTCTGGCATAATAATGAGTTTTTAAATTATTTGTAGAACCCTCGTTTTCTGTCAGTTTGGCCTAGTTTCTGTAAACTAGGTCAAAGAACGCTTTCAGAAAACACAGTTGTTAAACACCAAATGCATGCTTCCATGCCAAGGAGAATTTGGCGGAAGAGCATGAGTTAAGGATGATTTTACTTCCCGCATCTGCTCAGTGATCGTAGCGCTCTGCTCGTGAGGAAGAGATCATGGGTTCTATGCTTGGCCGCTACCATTGTATTCCGATGACTACACAATAAACATACTCGCGTATGCTTATATTTTAGTCCTGGGTAATAGAAACTCTGTATGGTCGAAATAAATCTAGAATTCTGCCCTACAGCATCATTTTACGCTGCACAGTTTTGTTGGGGCGTTCTTCGAATCAACCAATCAGTGCACCGCCTGGCTTTGCAGCCCGTGGTGATGTGGCTCATATCTGAGGAGCACCGGCGGGACGTTTTCCAGCTTCTGTCCATGCTCACCCAGTACCTGTGCGACACCATCATAATCGTCATCGCGGTCGTCAAGGGTATCGAGATGGTGATACAGGCACCCCTGGTGGCCGGCATGCTCACCGCGTTCTGCTGTGGATCATGCGCCCTCTTATGGATTACCTTGCTTTTCATGGACCTGTGGTGAGCTGCTGGAGATGCTAGTGAACTTGCGTTGGTTTGTGAACGTATTACCATTACCTATCGAGTGGAATTGCCCGACAGAGCCCCGAACGGAAGCATTGGTGGCAACATCTTGTGACGCTCTGCTCAGCGAATGCACCTGCACCTGTCGTTACTATCAGTGGTTGCGTTCAGTTCGGCGTCGCTGATTTAGAACTGACTTGTTTTATTCAATGTCCCTGTAGATCGAGTTGTCGAATTATCCGTCCTCATTCTGCCATCTGCTAGCCTCCTGGTTAGCTCAGGCAGTAGAGCCACCATCCCTGTAAGGAGCTGGTACTGGGTTGGATACCCAGGACCAGCACGAATGTTTTTCCAACTGCGTAGCTTCCTTTCTGAGAAATCCGCATGAATTTTCTTTTAGTGAAGAAATAACAGCGCAAAATAAAAATGCAATATTTTCAGCTTCAAATGTTGCGCCATTCGTCACCGAAAGGTCACAGAAATAGTTCGGCGGAACCCCGCAAAGTGAAAGAAGGTTCAGCAAAGCGATGAAATGTCATCTGACATCTAACCACTGACACTATTTAAGCTTTGCCCATGCATCCTGCAATATAGACCACTTATTTCTTAAAGTTGTCAACTTCGTGGTCCTTCAAGTTTTCAGGACATTAGGCATACATCCCGTGATGTTTTGTTAAATACGCTTGCGAAGCTGTTCAACGGTTGAATAAGTGGCAGTTTTGCCCGAAAGGCGAAGCATAGATTGCGATAGCAAATTAGTAGACAGCCAGACGAAATATGGATAGTAGTTCTATATGACGTTTAAACTTGTAATTATTCGCGTACTAACTAAATTGACAAGCATGGTGTCAGCGCGCACAGGCAAGCATTAACACATCACAATGGGCCGACCGCGGACACTCACTATCAAAAAACGCCGGCATGAGGAAGCGCGCCAGCAGCAGCGAGCGAAGTGACCTTCGTGCTGTCCATCGCTTCAACGCAAACTGAGAGGCGAGAACACAGCACACGCAAAGCAACGAGCAGTCGGCCCGCCTAGACTGTGCCCCAAAAGCAAATCGCTTACAGGAGAAAGCCCGCGCTTTCATTGCAGCGGGTACAGTTTGTAAGCGTTTTAAGTAATACTTTTACATAGGCAAAGTACGAGGGCATAGGAATGTTAATTTAGCCTCTAATTAACACAATTCTGCAATTTTCTGTGCATCACGGCTTACATTCGTCCCCTTTCCTTTGAATATAAACATTGCGAATCATCTCGTTCTCTTAGGACACGATGAAAACATACATGAGGGCAAATGATTATAGTGTTGCACAATATTATACTTGGTTCTGTTTTGGTCAAAGTACCTGTGTCATCTGTTAGCTCCTGTGCGCATAGAACACAAGGAGCGAATTCTTTAAGTATTGTTCCCTTCAGATCTCACTTAGGTGGCTTCAAAGTTCATTTCTTATCATTTACCAATAAATTGTGGAATACCCAACACACATGTCTCCGAGAATTGCCACATTAGCGTTTTGTAAATGAAGTTGCTTTACACGTGACACGTGCATTGCATGTTGTATTAGTGTACTTACCCGCTCCTACTATGCCTCCGATTTGAGACAGTGGTATCTTAAATAAAAAAAGATATAATGTGTTCAGAGTGCTTCAAGCCGCACAAACAGCTTCGCTGCAAAGAAAGAAATTATGTATTAGCATGCTATTGCAGCAACACGTACCGCTCACATTTTCGATTACCTACCACCTGAATAGCACAGTATTGACGTGTTCACATCTGCCATACCCCGCCCCCCCCCCCCTATCATGAAGGAGACAATAAAAAAAACTTCATAGACGCGCGGTAGTCACCTTATCGAGCAAAATAATTTCTGGAAGCAAAGAAACAAGAACTATCAAATTATTCTTAAACGAGTTCTGCAAGGCGTAATCAAATTTAGAAAACGAGACTCCACTTTTTAGGAAACGTGCTGTCACTTACGAAAATTATGAAAAGAAACGCATAGATATGAAATGTGCATGGTTACTAGAGATAAATATGTACACCGCGCCATGTTATGCTGCAATGGTAGAAATCCGGTCTATCGTATTGGTAATGGTAGAAATCCGGCACGTCGTATTTTCTACTATTTCTTGCATATGCAACTACGTTGCAGCTCTCTTTTACTTATTGTCATGCAAGGGTGTTTCGTCCTGCAGCCGAAAGAGGCCTACTCTCAAGTGGGACGCCTATCGTGACACTTCTGGAAGGTGCAGCGCAACCTACTCGTCGCCCCTCATGCCTCTTTATTAACGCGTTTCACCAGCTGGTCACAAACAACGTTGTATTCCGTTGCATGCACTCACAAACGTTTTCTAGCGCAGCTGACACGGGCGAATGAGTTTGGGCACTCGCACCACTGAATAAACAAGTGAAATATTATTTTCCTGAGTGCAGGTGTGAAGCATATTTATACCTGCTCCAAGGAAAATAATAAAAGTTATGTGCTCTGAGTGTTCATTTTCGTTTGTGCGTGTCGATTGCTCTGGGAAACGTCAGTAATGCTGCACCAACTAGCTTAACTTTGTTTCGACGCAATGTTCGAGTCAACATGTCTTTCTTTTCCATGTTATCTTCACTCTACTATTGCTGATTCTTCACTGAAGCGTAGACTGACACCCGAAAGTCATTCGAGGAACAGTACTGACATCTGGAAATCAACGAGCGAGTTTTTTCTGTATGACTACCTAATGTCATACAAAGTGGCGTTTAAATTTTTCAGAACATTAGTATGATGTACTTCAACTTGGGGCCAGAGCGGTTAGGGGCGCTAGGTTACGTCATTGCCTGCGTTGACAAATTATGTTGAAACGCTACTGGTGTCATGTATTGTACGGCGCACGTCACAAGTCAAGTGAGTTGTATTTCGAAACCACCGCAGGTCCTTCTACCTTCCACTGCGCCGTTGGCTCCACGACAACATGACTGTTGTGCTGACCGTGCCGGCCAAGTCGTTCGACAGTCGTGCTCCCGAGAGTTGTCACTCCACCGACGAGCTGCGTGGAGAGTGACCGCGCTACATGCGGAGAACAACTAGTCGCAGTCTGTAGAGCGATCACAGTCCATACATCAGAAGCTGCTTGACTGCGATGTATAATGTTACCGCAATAACAAAATTTAGATAGTCCACTCCACTGTAACGCTGCCGTTCTTCGTAACATGCATGTTCCCTATGCCGGGCACCATTAGACATTCGCGCGGCGATCGTGATAACAGCAGGCATATATGCATTTAGAAATGCACATACTCGCAATATTGCGAAGTTTGTGAGGGCTCAGAAGCGGGTGTTTCACGTGTTCAACTCAGACACACTTGTGAACTCCATCAGGTAACAATGAAGTCAATGCCCAGTGTTTCGTTTATTCGTATTCAAATGAAATCAAACCTTCATTTTAATATCACATATCCATGCCAAATATTTTGGATGCAGACCAAACATACCTAATTTGTTTGACGGGGGCTGTACTCACAGTAATGTAAAATAGGTATGTATTGTGGATTCATGGTTTTACTAAAAACCCCTTGGTGACTGTCTAGGTGAAAATGTGGCAAATAGGTAAAACATTTAAAAAATATGTACTGTGAAATATCTCGACCCCAAAGAACTGCTCCCAATGTAGCGTAATGCGACTGTATTGTGCCGCTGCCATATGTTTTTATTATGAAAGAGAAAAGTAGTTTTTATGTACTTATAAATCATAGTGATTGCCTCCCTCAATTAACGCTTCTACTGAAGTAGGTTATAATAAAATTGCCGCAACACCCATCATTCGAGATGCACCGCTAATTTTGATGAATTTGCGCTTCCCGTAGCCAATCGAGCAACGCCGACTTGCTGATAAAAGTTTAAGGAGAATGTATGAGCAGGAAGTATAAGCAACTGCATGAATTTCACGCACACAATAATCACAAACAGCTAATGACAACTTTTATGAGAACGCCTGAACACACACACGCACAGAAACTTTGTCGTACTGACAGCGTAATGTTCGGGCTGCCATCACTGGTAACTCATCATAGTAGCAGGAACTGCCGCCACCCTGGAGTGGGCTGGAAGATGGTAACAACGCTACGTACCAGCAGTAGATGGTCACACTACGTACATGAGCTGCCTCCTCACGGAAAACGCACATTGTTGGCCAAGGTGGCTCATCGCGGCTGTCGATCACGGGACTTCAACAAATGCAGTGCCATTAAGATAAATAAATCGTAGGATACAGTGTGCCGTTCAACCTTCAGGAACTGGATACCGTACGACATTACTGGAAGTTTTTTTTTATTGGTCGCTGTGAAATGCTCTAAAGGTAAGATGCACCAGGGCAAAGATGAAAACAATTCTCGATATCTTGACGTAGGTTTCACAGCTTATTCAGTTCATATTACAGGGCACAAGTACTTCATTTTCATGGAGCCATACGTAATAGGCAAGCTGAATGTCTGAAGAAAATTTCATGCTTGAAGATAAAAGAAATAAAGAAAAAATGCGGCCAGCTTGACACTAGCGGTGCCAAGTCTGAAGAAACAGCGCAGCTAAGTGACGTTCCTTAACAACTAGTTGATGTAGGCTAAACGTGGCGTAACTTGACTTTTTCTAGTCAAGGTTCGGCTATCAGGGCCAAGCTAGGCTATCATAGCAAGGTTAGGCATTGACGCTTGGCTTGATTCTCGCATTCTTGACTTCCTTTAGCAGCAGCTCAGTTTGAGTATGAAGTGAAAAAGGGAAGAGGTGACAGGGTGAGCGCTAACTTCCAACTGGTTTTATTTCATGACCCTATTGCACATTATATAGCCCGCTCAAAGCACACGTGACATAGCACACACAAAAAAATAATAAAAAATAAAAAACAAAAATAAAAATAAGCATGCGATTGCAGTTCATTGAACCTGTGTTGATAATCTAAGAAATTTCTTAGATTATCAACACAGGTTCAATGAACTGCAATCGCATGCTTATTTTTATTTTTTATTATTTTTTTGTGTGTGCTATGTCACGTGTGCTTTGAGCGGGCTATATAATGTGCAATAGGGTCATGAAATAAAACCAGTTGGAAGTTAGCGCTCACCCTGTCACCTCTTCCCTTTTTCCCTTCATACTCAAACTGAGCTGCGCTAAAGGAAGTCAAGAATACGATGCACCAACTTGCCCAATCTGCAGTACTTCTGAACTTAATTCTCGCGTCCGAGGTATCCGGATCGGCTCGGCGATGTCGCATATCGGCGGCTTTGTTGGCGAGGTAGGCTGCATCGGCACAAGACGGCGATTCCTTTCCCGCGGGGCTTGAAGGCGCTTCTCCCGTCGGGCAGCCTCTTCTTTCGGCGTCAAGGTGCGCTTAGGTCGAGCCATATCTCGGTAGAGCGGAGAAATACCCGGGTGCCAGCGCGCGCAGGCTTTCATTAACGCGGTCACATGACTCGGCTAAACACGTGCTCGGCGCAGCTAAGACGTCAAAGTCCAGGCTCCTCTCTCGCGAGCATAGACGAGGCAACCTAAATTTTGCCCGCGCGGCAAGATCGCCCAATGCTCCCCTAGCGGACGATTGGAAGTGTCGAAAGTCGTCGCTGGGCCAACGCGCGCCCGTGTTGCCTAGGGCGCGAGCGCTCGTGCGCGTTATTTTCGCGACGGCGAGCGCGACCTCATCAACCAGGAAAGGTGGCACGCAATACTGCTGTGTTGTTGATTGCCACAAGAGCCGCCAAAAGTCGAAAGCCGCCCGTGAAGTTCTACAGTGCAGTGCGCCGAGTCAAGTAAGTCACGTACTTTCGCACTCGCCTGCGATATCACGGCTGCTCGATAAAAACGCAATATTAATATGCCTTTATTTAGCCTGTGGCCGTTTCTTTAGACGTGTCGCGTCGTTGAATCGTACAGCGACATCTGCCGTGTTAGCTTAGCGGTAAATGTATACGTGTTGAGCCGCTAAGCTCGACGACGCGAGCTCGATTCCCGGCCACGGCGACCCCATTTCGATGGGAGGGAACTGCAAAAACACACTTGCTAGCGTGTGCTTTGATTTTTGTGCACGTTAAAGAACCCCAGGTGGTCAAAATTATTCCTGAGACCCTCCATTACAGTGTGCCTCATAATGATATCGAGGTTTTGGCACGTAAAACCGCCGAATATAATAGATTGTACTGTTCGCTCACTCGTCATCCTCAAGGCCGACCTCAAGAGCATTATATCCCTTTGCCAAACGCTGCAACTTAAATTGCTAGTTGTGCAGGCAACAAAAGCTAGGGGCCGCGCGCTTCTTGTCTTTTGTGTGGTGGCAATCCGTATTTAATGCAAGCTGCGGTCATCGCGTGCGTCGGTAAACGGCAGATCGGAAAGCAGCTGCCCGAGACGTGCGCGTTATGTTTGTTGCTTGGCCATGTTTTCTAGATTGACAATATCCAAGCATGCTTTAAAGCAATTGCCACCTTGCAAATACTTCCTGCTTCACTCTTCATGCCAAGAATCCTCGTATCGTGTAGTATCCGGCTATCGGTGTGAGCTTACTTTAGCTGCGGCGGGGCCATTCGCCCGACGAGAAACTGAATTTGCTCTGATGAGGCACGTATCGCTAGTTCTCTCGGAGCAGTTCGTACGCAAGATTTCTCATGAGCAGTGATAAGTGTGATGATGTGGATAGTGGCGTGCGGTGGCGAGAAGACCTGCTTCGAATGATGATTGTGTTGTGGCTGCAAGAAGAGGATTGGTGATGATGGTAATGGAAGATGACGACACGTGCCACTGACGAAGAAGCGACACGAGAGCACGCAGAGCGCGAGAGCTAAACCAGCTAGCTACTGACAACATAATAGCTACCGACGCTTCCGTGTGCAATGAGAAGGCAGGAGTGGGGATCTTCTCTGAATCTCTTCAATGGTCTTACTCTCTTCGCCTTCCCGACTTCACACCCATTTTTCAGGCAGAACTAATAGCGATTATATTAGCCCTACGAAAAATTCCCCAAAACGATTCATTAGCGGTTATTGTCACTGACTCACTGTCTGTATGCACAGCACTTACAGCCTCGTCAAATTCAAAAATTTTGCGAACATTTTGTTCAATGGTTCCTTCGTACTTGCGGCAAGTATTCTTGCTTTGGGTACCGGGACATCGCGGTTTGCACTTGAATGAAATGGCTGATTCACTCGCACGAGCATCACTTAATGGCCCTGTCATATCTGTTTTGCCGACATCAGCTTATGTCACCGCGGCTAGGTACAGAAATTTCTCTATATCGCAAAATTCCGCAAAATCTATTTTAACATCGTCTTCTGATTTCCATCATCTTTGCTTCTCATGGAATAAAAATTGGTGTACATCAAGGCAATTGGAAGTCTCCATTACAAAATTGAGATGCCGTATACCGCCACTAAATTTTTACTTACACAGGTCTGGTCTCGCGATATCCCCTTTATGTTCTTTTTGCAATGAATCCGAATCCATTGAGCATTTCTTCCTTTCGTGGCCGCCGATTTTTAAGAGAAAGAAAAATCTTAGAAATTGCATTTCGAAATCTTGGCTTATTATTAACCTCACCAACCATTCTCTCCTTTGGGGCGACTTCACTGGGACACAGTCACAGGGATGCTTTTCTTGCAGTTTACAATTTCATTAGAGATACAAAAAGATTACCTTGCTGAATTTCTAGAATTATGAATTATTCCTATTACTTCACTTCTTTATGACAAAATTCCTTTATCTCAAAATTAAGATTAAATCTCAAATTAAGATTAAGTTTTTGTAAAATTCGAGAAATAAACATAATTGAAACCGCCTGCTTCTTGGCCAATCCCCCGTAGTGGGTATGCGCCAGAGTTTGGGAAACAAGACAAGACAAGCGAGCGGCAGCCTCGAACGCAAGCTCGCAAAACGGCGGTTCCAGGCTCGGGTACCGGCGACCGGGTGTCCAGCTACCGTGCGGATCTGGTCGCAGATCCAGCTCGTGGCTGGGCTTTCCTGCGCGCCAGCGGCCTGCTGTTCTAGCGGCCTGGTGCAGTGCTTCCTGAATGGACCGGGACGCCTGAGCTACCAGCTACTAGCCTGCTGAGCGAGCCCGAGGACTGGTGACCGAGCGTCCTGCTACCGTGCGGACCTGGTCGTGGATCCCGCTCGTGGCTCTGCTCTCTTGTTCACCAGCGGCCTGCTGTGATAGCGGCCTGGTGCAGTGCTTCCTGTTGGCCACCGGGGCGCCTGAGCTACCGGTCCGCCGACCGAGCCCGACGTTATAGCGGCCGAGGCGTTACAGGCCAGGCGTTACTGGCCAGCTACAGCAGTGGCCTGGTGTTCTACCGGCCTGCTGTTTCCCTCTTGCTTCCGTGGTGCGACAAGGTGCGGCGCGACAGCAGCGACGTAGCCACAACGACGCTCCACCGTCACAACCACCGTCACGGGCACCGCAAAGACGAGGCACACGGGCGAGTGGTGACGCATGAGTGCTAGGCACATGTTTATATAGGACAAACGATTCGCGGACTCTAGTCCACGTACATGTAAATCGTCTGTATGTAAATAGTCTGTATCGTGCTAGCGTGTCTGTTAAAGTCTGTGTTTCGTGTAGCAAGCTCCCGTCTGCCGTGTCATTATTAAAGGATCCTGGGCCCAACTGGAAACCGGCGAGTTTGTCGTTGTGTTTCCTCATCACAATAAGATACCTTGCTCACTAGTGCAATGATTTGAAATGACTAACATTTGCATTGAATAAGGCATGACATATATTAAATATTTATACAGCATGATATAAGGCATGTTGAAGACAGCCGCGTCTCACAGGTCACAGTGGTTTGATTGAATGAAACTTGATTTATTAAGGGAAAAAGGAAAGGGAAGAGTGCTCACACAGAGAGCAACGCAGGGGCTCACGTTTATCGCACAGGAACTCGCACATAGCGTCCGTCGAACACGCACACGGTAACTCGCGCTCACACTCGCACAGCTTCGTCGTTGCACTCTCGAACGCGCACTCGCACTGTCCCAGAATCCCACAACACAATAGACGCGTCTCGGCCGCAGATCGCGGTGTACAAGGTAGGGGGCGCTAGCAAGCAGCTTGTGAAATAGCTAACATCTCGGCCGTCCTGAAATCTTAACGTCCTCGTTAAGGTAATCGCAGTCACATACACACACACACACGCACACAAAGAACGCTAGCTATCTTATGGTATGCAGTCGCGTAGCCTAGCAGGTAGTACTCGTTGCCTGCGTGGGCGTCTAACTGCCAAAGGCTCGTCGCACTGATTCTGCTCAAGTTGGTGCTCGGATTCGTCGCACTCTTCGTCGTCGTCTAGATGAGACGTTTTACTTGTCGATGGCCACGCCTTCAATTGCGAAACGTGCGCGTCGGCGCGTACTTCTTTCTCGTCAGACTCGTCGTCCTCGTCGGTCTCCTCTTTCTTTGCTACTTTCCTCCGCTTGGCAGGAGTGCTGGTCTTCTTTGCAGGCCGCTTTCGAGATGCCTTCCCCTTCTCTGCCTTGGGATTTACCGTCTTTCGTTTCTTCGCCTGGCGCTTGCCAGCGGAAGCCGATGTCATAGACTTTCTCTTTCCCTTCTTGGTAGCTGGCAGCGGCTTCTTGTTATCAAAGGGCTTGAGCAGGAAGTTGAGAATGCGATCCGTGCACTCCTCGATCGTGCCACTCTTCTCCAAGTCAAGCATACCCAGCAAGTCCTTGTGGGCAGTCTTTTTGAGCTTTGCGACCATCTTTTGTCTCTTCACATACTCTGCAGAGTCCTTCTCAAAAGGGAACCCACTGAACTTGCGCAAATTCTTCTTGATCTCGGATGGCGCTCCTGGGCGGCCAAAGAGCAGTCGATGCAAGTCCTTGAGACTCTCCCAGCGCTCACGTTTGATGTTGTGCTCGATTCGGGGGCAGTCACCCAGTGGTGTGCCTTTTCCTTGCTCTGGTGGGGGCCGCTCGCGTGCCGCTGTGCGGAAGCTCACGTCCAGCCGCTCGACCTTCTTGCGCTGCCGAGAACCTGACAGCTCCAGTGCCTGGTACAGCAGGCCAAGCTTTGGCTCCTCATCGTCACTTCTCTCCTCAGCAGCAGAGTTTCCGTCATCCTGTTTGTCATCCGCAGGGGCCTTTTCTTCCGACGCAGCTTTTCTCACGTTGTTTTCAACCGGCACGCTTTCCGATTCCGACTTCACGGCTGCAGCTTGGTCCGCAGGCTGCATTCTTTGGTGACTTTCATAGGGCTCCTGATGAGCGAACGGAACGTCACTACAATGCCAAAACCGCAGAGAACCTCCAATTCTTGCATACGCGATGTAAGGCAACTCTGTGAATGTCCTTCCGACCAGCAAATCGACAGATTGGGCTTCATCTGGAACTACAAGGATTGGTATGTCCTTTGCCAAAACACCGTCAATGCATAAATCAGTCTTGCACCTTCCAATGCTTTTTGCCGCAGGCACAGTGCTATTTCCAAAACCATACAGGTCTGTTGTCTCAGGAACGATTTCTATGCCGCATCGCGCTGCTCCGGAGGCACGCAGGAGACAGCCAGAACTGTCTGTATCAATGAGTCCAACGACAGTGAACTTTCCATTCAAAGTGACTTCCTTCAGCAAAACGCTTGCGCTCTTGATTTCACATACTGACTCCGTTACTGTGTTCGCCTCGTTGCGCTGCAGTGCCTCCTTGCAGTGACGCTGCGTGTGATCTGTTCCGTTGCAGAGGAGACATTTCATCGGTCGTTTTGGTTGCGGACAGTCTCTCGCTATATGTCCGTACTGGCTACAGTTGTAGCACTTTCGCTCTCCTTTTTCGTTAGTCAGAGGGGGTCGCCTGTCCTTGGCACTTCCCTCCTCGACGGATTTTCTTTCATACAACGCGCTCACGTACGGAGCACGTGCTTCGTTGCTCGCCGCTCTATGGTCGCGCGCTGAACCAAAAAACGCTTGCCTTTCACGCTCGATCCTCTCGAATTCCTGAATGTCGTGCAGGATATCGTCGTCGTCCTCATGACTTTTTCCGAGCAACATCGTGCTGAGTTGTTTCGAACGTAGTCCTGTGATTACCTGCTCACGAGTGTCCCAAAAATCCAATTTCGCCTCCTTGCACAACCGCACCTTGGCGTGCAAATAGGCCACCGAGCTTTCGTTGCGCTGTTGCACTCGCTCGTGCATTTAGCGCCAGCGTTCCGCCGCACGCGTCTGGCTCACGAAGGTTCGCCGAAAACGCTCATCAAAATCGCTCCAAGTTTTGACTTCGGATCTCCTCGAACGCAGCCAGTCTCTCGCCGGTCCGGTCAAACGGGACTTTGCGGTCTCAAGCATGAAAGACTCAGGCCAGCTGTGCAGCGTCGCAGTTGTACGGATATTTTCAATCCAATCCTTTGCTGAGGGTGCGTCCTCGCAACCGTTAAAGCTTGTTATGTTGTTGCTTAAGTCGGGCATCACTTGGAACGCAGCGATTCCACCGGGCGTTCCCGCGGACATGGGCTGTGGCGTCGCTGACGGAGTCAAGCGTTCCAACAAAGTCGTTAGGACGCGGTCCTTTTCCACAAGGGCGTTCAATAGTTCGCGCACGGTAACACCATCACTTTGGTCAGTACCCATGGAGGAAATCACCTCACGCACAGTATCACCAGTAACACCACTCTCGTTGTCGCTGTCGGTTGGGGCGTCTCCACTCCGAACTTCCTTTACATTCATGGTGCCGCTCAGTTCGTTAGGCCTGGTAATCCCGGTTCTGAGGTGTTGAAGACAGCCGTTGGCCCTAGCAATCCTGCTTCTGAGGTGTTGAAGACTGCCGTTGGGCCTAGTAATCCTGCTTCTGAGGTGTTGAAGACCGCCGTTGGGCCTAGTAATCCTGCTTCTGAGGTGTTGAAGACCGCCGTTGGGCCTAGTAATCCTGCTTCTGAGGTGTTGAAGACCGCCGTTGGGGCTAGTAATCCTGCTTCTGAGGTGTTGAAGACCGCCGTTGGGCCTAGTAATCCCACTTCTGAGATGTTGAAGACAGCCGCGTCTCACAGGTCACAGTGGTTTGATTGAATGAAACTTGATTTATTAAGGGAAAAAGGAAAGGGAAGAGTGCTCACACAGAGAGCAACGCAGGGGCTCACGTTTATCGCACAGGAACTCGCACATAGCGTCCGTCGAACACGCACACGGTAACTCGCGCTCACACTCGCACAGCTTCGTCGTTGCACTCTCGAACGCGCACTCGCACTGTCCCAGAATCCCACAACACAATAGACGCGTCTCGGCCGCAGATCGCGGTGTACAAGGTAGGGGGCGCTAGCAAGCAGCTTGTGAAATAGCTAACAGGCATTACGCACTTATGTAGTACTTACATCGTTAATTAATTTTATTCGCTCATTGGTGCCTAATGCATGTGTTCTTTCTGTTCCGACGGTGCTGATGGCACTCCCTAGGAACCAAATTGAAAGCAGGCGTACGTGTGTGCGCGCCCAGCGACCAACGAAACCAAGCATGCATGACCGCTTTGTGACTGCAGCATAGAGAAATAAAAGTGACTTAATCACTGAACTCGGTGTCGTAAACAATCTTGTTGGACACCTTGTTGGACACCTCTTGTTAGACACTTGACTTTCACTGTCACATCACCGCCCACAATTCGTTCAACGCCATACACGCATGAAAGCAGACGCTCCCCTTTCCTTGAGGTTGCCGCCACGAAAAAAAAAGCTGTCGGCGTCGGCAACCCTCTTGAAACCGCATTGCAGTCTTTGCATCGCTGTTCAGCAAGCAGGCGATCTGCCGCCGTCGAAAACTGAGCGCCGTGAGCACGAGCAGCGAAGGAAAGCGCGGGCGCAACAACTTAAACAAAGCGGAGACTGCACAACGGCGCGACCGCGCTGCTTGACATTTTCACAGTGGGGGCGCTGTGAGGAGGCGCCGTATAATACCCCTTGATGTAGGAAAGTACCGCCACTCTTTGAACTCTGCCGCCGGCGCGCGACCTCCTCGCCTCCTCCTCGCCCCTCGCGAGTCCTCTCCGCGGCAGACGGTCTTGCGCCCGTTTTCTTGCACGATGATTGGTCTCCCTGCCGTTGCCCTTGGAATCGAGCGAAGCTTGCGTTTTGCTTGTGTTTTGCTTTTTCGTTCGCGCCATTTTGCGCCTGAGCTCGGTCGCACGCTAACATTGCACGCTGTTTCGTGCACTGTCTGCTAGCGCTATGCCGTGCTGCTGCGCATATAACTGCAGCAAGAAGCGTGATGATGGTTATGCAGTTTTTACGATACCGCAAGGAAAGCGTGATGGCTTGCGCAAAAAGCAGTGGCTGCACAACATTGGCCGAAAGAACTTTGTTCCGACAAGGAACAGTATTGTTTGCGAGGTAAGACGCCTTTCTTATTGCTCATATCAAAGCATCCCCTAATGCTGCATTTTTTTTCAATTCTTCCGGCTTTTTTGTTGCGACAATTTGTACGTTGCATAAAAATGGGGTTCTCCTCAGAATGATGCATATTTTGCTGGGACTCCATCACCTCGCACGTCGTCAACTGTTATTCAATCGGAAATGCAGCATTATAGATTCTGCTTTCCACTGAACAAATATACCCCAAGATACCGCCTCTCGATCGCACTTTTCGTGATTGTTAGGATCCGTTGCCTGTTTTACTGAGAATCGAAATAGCAGCTTGTAGAGGAGCTATTTACAGGTTCGATGTGTGTGTCAGTCACTTATATACAATGAATGCAGGGCCTGAAAAAAAATTTGTGGGAAGTATACCCGTGGTATTGCAGGTGATGAGCGCCAACTAGTCCACATTTTAAGGCGAGACCCTTAGTTGGATATGTTTCAAGGTGAGCATTTGAGGTACAGAAAGTAACCTGACCTAATCAAGGCCAGAAGCGAGCCAAATCATGTCCAGCCGTGTATAATAGATTAATGATTAGTAAAGTAAATTCATGACTGATTAATGATTGGATTAAGGTGATTTAAGGTCGATGAATGTGGATTAAGGTGGATTGAGGTTAAATAAGAAGGGCTAGGGTCGATTAGGGAGGATTAAGTTGGAGTAGGGTGGTTTAGGGTGGATCAAGATGTAATAAGGAGGAATAGGGTGGATTAACGTCGATTAACATGCACGATGGCGGATTAGATGGATTAAGGTCGATTAATAAGGATTAGGGTGGAATAAGATCGAATAATGTGGATTAAAGAGGATTAAGGTCAATTAAGGTTTATTAAGGAGGATTAGGGTGCATTGAGGTGGATTACGGTCTATTAAAGAGGATTAGAGTGGATTAAGGTTGAATAAGGTGCGTGAAGGTGGATTAGTGTGGATTGAGGTGAATTACAGTAGATTTTACAAGACTCGCATTCGCGTCTTTTAGGCGATAGCTAAGGACACCTGGTAATCTTTTTCAGTTCTTGAATTTGATTTGAACTGGGCTGCCATGCACGCGTGAGTGGGTGACGATTATTATTTGGTTTTCTCACGGATACAGGCAACGTGCAGGAGGTGTTCACATGATCGCGCACGCTTGCATAATTTAAAATTACATAATTTAACAGTATGTCGGTGTCAACTATCAAAATACTTTATCCAAACGCATTTCATTTACCTAAATATATATAATGCCTTCCCCCATAGGTATACCGAGTATTTTCTAAGGTTCATTGACACCGACGCCTAAAGAATAATCTGTAAATACCTTTCCTCAGCTTCTGTTATTCCGGGCGATGACTAGTTAGCAGGCACCGCTTCATCGCACTGAAATTGCGCAACCGTCCTATTCAATGCAGAAACCACGTCGCAAAAGCTACTTTGACATTGAGAAAAACAGATGGACGGACGATGCACTCACCAGTAATTGATTATAAGAAAGCACGCTGAATATACCTACGGTGCACATGCGCGCACATGCAAGAAAAACTGCCAAACACAGAACGATGTGCCACAAGCAATACTAGATCAGATGCACAAAGTAAAGCAGCACATCATGTGGTAGAAAAACATATCTGGAGTATGGAACTCGCCTCAAAGCTCCTTTGACATCAGTGTGTGTCATTCATACGGCGTTAAGATGAAACCAACCTCCTCATAAACGTTGCCTTCAGCATTCTCCATGCTGTTATCACCATTTTTCAAAATTTTCTACGCCACTGGGGCGCGCAACTGGCCCAAAATCATGCGCCTCCATCGAATTCTGCGGCCCGTCCGCGGGAACCAAGGCGTAATAGCGTGCCGTGCGCAGCGCGTGCAGCAGGCGGGCGAGGAGAATCGAGGAGGAAAGCGCGGCGGGGAGGAGAGTGTCGCTACTTTCAAATTATCAAGGGGCTTTAGCTGAAGTGTGTCGTGTATTAGGAAGCACTTTCTTCCTACCAGGTTTATCTTGCAAGCTGCTATTCTTTTTCTAAAGCACTGGGACATTGCTCGTACGTACCAGTGCCAAGCAATTATAATGAAGAATATTTACATAGCGAAACATTGTTAATTACCAATATTCGCGGTTAATATATTACATTTCGTCATTTGGTGAAAGTAGTCGCTTTGAAAGTACTAACTTGCGGTTACGTTTAGGGCTACACTTCAACTAGCCCTAGAAAATAACTTTCTGGCACCATCAATCGTTCAATTTGTTCGTGTGTTGTGAAGTGGATCAACTAAAACTAGCCGCTTTCTCGGCCAGCCAAAACTCAATACAAGTAAAAGTTGAACGCTTTTCTTTTTATTCACACATTCGGTACTGGAAAAAGACTGACCTCCACGGAGTGCGAAAGTGACAATCTACAGAAGCAATTTTCATTCACAACGGAAATTTGTACATATTGAGTGAAAATATATTCCAGAAGATACAAACCAATGCGAAAATTATTAACCACCACGGCTGTGTCTTTCTTTCTTTTTTTAACCTTGGCTGTGCATGTCGACAAAGAGTGAACAAAATGTATACATAGCCCAAAAACACGCACGCAAGCATTTCATTACAAGTATTTCACCGGCAACATGACATGGCTTTCATGACGAATGAGTTGAGCGACACTGCTTTTATGTCAGTCCACTCAGGCTTGCACAGAACTGGTTTACTTATGCAACATGAATACCTGCTCAGAAAATAGAGTGAAATACTTGTGCTTACCCGTGGTCATTAGGAAACCGCAGAACTGGAATTCCCGGTGCTCGAACACCACAGAGCCGCGCAACACATGCGATGCCCCGATTTGGCCATCTTCGTCTAATGCTTGGTCAACCTGGTTTCCTGCGTCTTCCGTTCGTTGTACGCCTGATCAAGTTTCGCTGTCTTATCTTTCCCATCTTCACACTTGGGACGACAACCGAAGCAGACGACCAAGCGCGATTTGACTTGTGGTATCGCTGAGCGAGTGTCAAGGTTGAGCGGAGGCAAGCTCGACGGACGCACGATGGCGACCACTTCCTGCGCTTCGCCCGATTTAAAATTCACAAAAAGAGAGAGAAAAAAAAGAAAAATAACATAGGATGTCCGGCAACTGCTACGAGCGCGCATGTTCCTTGAAACCGAAACTACCTTTACTTTCCGGGGGCTGACGCAGCTTCACGGAATACGTTCGTGCGCATTATTTTCATGGTAAGTACACCTGGTAGCGAAGCTTCCATAGAAGCCCATACGTTCAAAACATGGCGGTTAATCAATCGGCGGTTCATGGGGCTTAGCGCCATCTGTGTGACGAGGGAACATTTCCGGCGGAATAAAAAATAATGTGATGCCCTATCCGTAAAAGCAGAAGTGACGTCATTTTGTTCTCAAAGGCGCGAAATTTGTTTTCTTCTTTCTGGGGTTTTACGTGCCAAAACCAGTTGTGATTATGAGGCACGCCGTAGTGGAGGGCTCCGGATTAATTTTGACCACCTGGGGTTCTTTAACGTGCACTACAACGCAAGCACACGGGAGTTTTGCATTTCGCCTCCATCGAAACGCGGCCGCCGGGGCCGGGATTCGAACCCGCGACCTCGTGCTCAGCAGCGCAACGCCTTAGCTGACTGAGCCACCCCGGCGGGTTTTGTTTTCGAGGGCCTGCCATTAGAGCTGTATATCCAAATGCCCCGCCATTCGACGTGATGGGCGTTTCGAGCTTTCAGCGCGGAACCCGATGCAGGAAAAGGTCAGTCATACGGGTGTCGAAACCGCACCCTTGCGCAGAACATGCTTTGTTTGGAGGCCGACGAACGCTTTGGGCGTATAGAGTGCTCGTCCTTTCGTCGGACGCCACGCCCGTCGGCCAGCGCTGTCCCACGAAAACAACTGAAGTGAACAATTATCTGGCGGTCGCAACTCACTACTTTTGACTGAACAGGTTAAGAAACAATGAAACTACACGCGTCACCAAATTCAGACAAACGTCGACAAGCAAAGCAACACAACATGTGAGGGTATTGTAACAGGTGAACTTTACGAGTGCCCCTTTCTGCCCACTTCAAGAGCTGCATTGCATTGCAAGTGATAGCGGCGTCACCGCCCTCCGCTATCGGTGGGCGCTCTTATGGTGGGCGCTGAAAAAAAGGTATTTATTGATAATGATCAAGTGAAATAGAGTTGTTCTTTTCTCGCCATGCGTATATAAAATTGACTAGGAATTTTATTTTCGTTTAATGAATCTAACGGTGTATTGCTTTAATTAATAAAAAAAAACGCTTTTTTCTTTCGCAATGTTTGTTCCCTCCAAACATAGTCGCGCTTCAATCGCTGCTCCCATAAACACCCTTGCTGATGTCGGTGACAATTCATTCTGAACCGCTTTTCGCTAGAGGTGTGCGCCGTGTCGGTTTCGACCGGCGGCGGCGTGGTGGTCGTTTCTGGTCGGTAGTAGTAGAAAACGTTTATTCACACAGAAAATAAATACGGAGGAAAATGTACATCGAGTGGAGTCTTCATTTGAAGACCCCAGTGGCCTTGGCTGCCGCTCTCGCCTGGATTACCATTCCGCGCTGGGTTGCTAGGTCGGGGCCGGACAGAGTGGCCTCCCACTGCTCCTCCGGTTGTTGTGTTTGTATGTCTGGCGGTTTGGGGCCTGTACACCCCCACGTGACGTGGTAGGCGGTGGGTCGTTCGTTGCACCATGGGCATGCGTCTTTGTAGTGTTCTGAGAAGATAATGCTGTATTTGTGTAAGTTGGGGAAGGTGTTGGTCTGGAGCTGTCTCCAGTCCCGTGCTTCCTGTGCATTTAGCCCCTTGTGTGGTGGGGGGTAAAGCTGACGTTGTTTGCGCAAGTGTTGAAGTCGCGCGCCGTAAGCCGCGGGTACGGGGAGGGTAGTAGTGGGATCGAGGATTGTGGCCGCTCGGTTTGTGTGACCTCGAGCTAGCCTGTCCGCGGCCTCGTTACCCTCCAGCCCCGAGTGCCCCGGAGCCCACGTGATCTGATGTTTGAGTGATGAATTTCTAGCCAATGGATTAGTCGTGAATCTAGCTAATTTCTGATGTCTTCTGCCTGCAAGAAGGAGCCGACACGCCGCTTGGGAGTCGGTTATTACTTGAAGTTCTCGGTTGGTCGCGTCCCCGTACTGAACGGCCAGCACGATCGCCGCAGCTTCCGCTTCTGTGACGGTGCAGTGTGGGATGGAGATGCTGGAGACTTCTTCGTAAGAAGAGTCCACCACCACGGCTGCTGCTGCGTTCGATGCATCCTTATATATGGCGGCGTCCACGTACACCGTCCTCGGGCTCCGTCCCACTGTGCGTTTGAGGTAGTCCACTCGGGCGTTTCTTCTGCCTTCGTTGTGGGATTGTGGTCGGCGGCGGCGGCGTCGTCGGCGCGGCGCCGGGTATTCGATCGGTGGTGGCGCCGGCGGCGTGGGAACCGAAACCACAAATTTAAAGCGCTGTTTCGCTACATCCTTCTTTGCTAAATTGATTGAAATTCGGGGCTTTTCATAATACGGGCGATGAGGACATATTACAGAGGCGTTGAAAGTGAGAGAAACGCAAAAAGTTTTGATAATCTATTGCTTTTTAGCCGACACATTTCGAAAAACATTGAGCAAATATCTGAAGGCGCGTAAAGTGTGTTTCTACATTTCATCGCCCACGAATATGCCGAGCCTTGCTTATTTTTTGCGTCGTAGTTGCAATTGTTTTCTGTTTTGCTATGCCTCGGTTTATATGAGATATTGTTCCATTGAGCAAATAGTCAATTCGTCTAGAATTGCTAAGACAGCACCGACGCACGTGACACTCTCTAGATATGTTAATCTTGCTTCCACTTGTCCTGAATGCTTTATGTAAAAATAAATAAAAAAATAGAACAGAACTCTTCTATGACAATCTATTGCTGGGTGCAACCCTTAAGCAGTCAACCAATCACCAGATGCTATAACACACATTCCCGACTGGACAGTAAGTGAAATCACTTGTTCTGAATATTATAGTGACCCTTTGCTTAAGTAACTTTTCTTATAACGACCTTTTTCCCGGAAGAAAAATGAATCAAAATACTTTTTTTTTGTTTTTGCTTCAGGTGAATATTTTTTTCAGCTGATATATGTTATGATGTGGTTCAAAACCAATTTGCTCAATTTGATAACTCGTCATCACCAGGTTGATAGAACCAAGTGCGGATTAGAAATGCAGGCATTGCTCGGATGCACAATTTCTTTAGGGGAAAATTTTTTTTTACCAGCACGTCGAAACTGTTTTATAGTTCAGTACAGCGCTATCGGTGTCGTTGCATTCGATTTTTCATATGAATGCTCCAAAGAAACAGCATCATACAGTAGACATGTAGAAATATTTTTATTTAGAAAATGAACAATCTTTGCAACAAGATTTGCAAAGGCTGTAGTTATCATGAATACACAAGATCACTCACGACTGTCAAGCCGTCATTCCGACTTTCTGAGGCCGCTGTTCCCTCTCGTCGCTCTATATTGCGCTTTTGAAAGAGGAGTTTCGGAATCCCACGTTGCGCTGACTTGATTCAATGCCTGAGACATGGAAAATAATTAAACAAGCCAACACCAATCTCAAACGAAGCTGCATTTACTTTTTTTTAAATCTTTATTCCTACTTAATTGGCGCGCTGATCGGGCCGAGAAAAAAACGTCGGCGGCGGTGGCGCGCCGATCAGTTTGCGTCGGCGGCGGCGGCGCGCCAACGTCTCGGCGCATAAAGCCCCTATATAAAAAAGTAGCGTCATTCTTAGATCTTGCCGCCACCGCGCTCACCCCGGTGTTTCCTCCTCGCTGCCTCCCGTCGCCCCAGACTCCTCCGCTCCCCTATTGGCCAATCCGTGTCACGTGGAAGCAGGCGTTGCGCTTTTGTATATATTTTTTTCTTTCCAGCGCGCTCCGACCGCCATTCTCGGGCCTGTGCGACGAAAGTGCTGTACGCACAAACTGATCAAACGTGTTATGGTATCTTCGACTGGTCGCCTCGGAGCGCTCTAGATCGCTCTCGCGAGCGGCATTGTCTTCGGCTGGTTGAAAGAGGATGCGTGCGTTACGTTCGGCTGGTTCTTTTCGATAGCTCTCCTCTAGCGTCGAGCGCTCTGAGGCGCTCCGCGCCCTGTCGTCGGAGCAGTTGTCGAGATGATAGCGTTGCCAGCAACGCCATCACAGCACAGCGTCGCCGTTCTTGGCGACCGTCCACCGTAGCCTAGGCAACCTAGGTCACAGCATGCTGGCGGCTCAACGAACGGTTGTCCCACGGGCGCATCCACCGGTTTAGCTTTGGATAGGCGAAACATAGGTCGTTAGCCGTAGTCACGTGGTATCGCATCTGCCATTTCCCCCTCCGAGAGCGAGTCACACGTTCGGCTTGCGCGCTTGTCCTTTACCTCTGAGTTCGGGGAACGGCGGATCTGCAGACTCTGCTTTGGGGGATGGATGCGACGAGTCGAAGATACCATTAGGGACAAAAACTTCGTTGTGATGGCATGCTGCTGCGCCTTAAGTTGCCGCAACCGACAAGGCGAGGGCAAAATGCTTTTTTTTTTGTTTACCATCCGGCGTGCGCAAACGCTTCCTGCACACTTGGTATTTGCGCCGTCTCGCATCGTCGCGTTGCTACTTCCAAAACGGCATTATTAAGGCCAGTTACTGACTGACGAAGCAGAATCGCGCCTCAAAAACTGCTCCGCAGGGCGCGATCGAAGTTTGCCGCGGATTTCCTCTGGTAGCGCGTTATCTGTCGTCTGCCACGGCAGGCCCGACGTAGGCGGCGCCACTGTCGATATCGCGCTTCGATCGCGCTGGCCACGCCGAGTGCGACAGTGGAACGGAGGAGGAGGGAAGTGGTTGGCGCTACTTTTTATATATAGGGGTTTTATCGGCGCACACCTCTGCCTTTCGCCCGAAGCTTCGCGAGTATTTGGATCGACCTTGTTATTTTCCTCGGGCCGCTGGCTCTCCTATCTTGGGCTGTCGCACTGACGCCTTTTCTTAGGGGGCTAAAACGCGGCAAGCATGGACGCCGCGCTTCGACGATGCCGCCGCCGCCACTGCTGACAGCCGAGAAGTCGAAGACCATGTTTCGCTGTCAGCGGGCTGTCATAAACGGCAGCCCGAGCCAGTGTGTGCGTCTAAACGTAGGCGGGTCCCTCTATGTCACAACTATCCACACTCTTACCAAACATGACAGCATGCTCAGCGCCATGTTCAGCGGGTGGATGGAGGTTCCCATCGACTCGGAAGGTGAGTAATAATTGCGGGCCTCCGCCGGTTTCGTTGATCCGTCAGTCCGTGCTGCTTATGCTATTCCCGTCACGAGTCAATAGGACAATTTTTCTTTTACCCACACTGGCTACACGAGTGTAGCTAGTGTAGGAAGTCGCCATTTTTTTTACTTGCTGTAGCAAAGTGTAGCTCCGCCTACCTACACGAAGCCATTTTTTTATAGCTCTAGTGTAGCATGAAAATTACTTTCTACACTGCGGTAGCGTTCAGTGTTGGCAGCAGACGATAAACAAGCAGGCTGGCGTTGCAAACGCGTGGCGCCAGTTTGTCTGCGACTGTCGCAGACAACGCGACAGGTGTCAAGCCCGATCCTGAAAAAGTTCGCGCCGTGAAGCATTTTCCTGTACCTTGTTCGGCTAAAGACGTACGCAGTTTTATAAGATTGTGCTCCTATTTCCGATGTTTTATTCGTAATTTCGCCGACATTGCGCGTCCCTTTACTGCACTCCTCAAAAAAGACGTTGCTTTTACATGGGGCTCACTCCAAGCTGCTGCCTTTTTCGGCGCTTATCGGTCCTCACGACTTCCCCTATTTTAGCGCATTTTGATCCGACTGCAACGACGGGACTTCGCACAGATGCCAGCGGCCATGGAATCGGTGCCGTCTTCGCTCAGCGTCAGAGCGGCCACGACTGTGTTATTGCGTACGCTAGCCGCCTCCTGTCCGCACCCGAGAAGAATTACAACACCACGGAACGAGAGTGTCTTGCTCTTGTCTGGGCTGTCGCCAAATTTCATCCCTACCTGTTTGGCCGCACTTTTACCGTCGTAACAGATCATCATGCCCTCTGTTGGCTTTCTTTGCTCAAAACCCTCTGCGCCTCCAAGAATACTCGTTTTCAGTGGTGCACAAGTCTGGTCAGCTTCATCAAGATGCCTACTGTCTATCACGGCATCCCGTGGATTCCCCTGACGTCACCGAGCAAGACACCGACGCCTGCGTCTTGTCTATCTCGGACCTCGTTAATATACGGGACGAACAACGCCGCGACTCGGCTTTACGGTCTATCATCGACTGTCTCAACTCCGCTACACCCGACCCTTCACTCCACTTGTTCTTCCTTCAGGACGGCACCTTATACCGCCATAATATGCATCTTGAGGGCCCTGAACGTCTCCTTGTCGTGCCTGCCCATCTGCAGTCAGCTGTCTTTCGCCAGCTTCACGATGAGCCCACTGCTGGTCACCTTGGTGTCACCCGCACTTATGATCGCGTCAGGCGCCATTTCTTCTGGCCTGGTCTCTATCGCTCCGTCCAACGATATGTCGCTAGCTGCGACCAATGCAGTGCTTATACTGTTTATAACACTATAATTACAATCCACTGCACTAGGTCTGGTGCTGCGAGTACCCATTTCTCAGTCAAATGAGTTACGTTGAATGCATTAGATAACAAATAACATTAGCTTTGTCCATGTGTCATCACACAAGTGGCATTAAAATGTAAGGCATTAGCAAGTTGATGTCATTTTCTGTGTCCGTGTGTCATAGGTATTAAATCTATAAAGGATACCCTTTTCTTACCCAGCCTTTCTCGTTGTGCAAAAGTTTTTTTAATATAAAATTATAATAATTTATTCCTTAAAGAACTGCTGTATCTTTCCTGTTATGGTTGTCAATTCCAATTTTTAATTATGGTGTTTTATGTGCCAGAACGACGATCTGATTATGAGGCACCCCGTAGTGGGGGACTCCGGAATATTTCGACCACCTGGGGTTCTATAACGTGCACCTAAATCTAAGTAACACGGGTGTTTTCTCATTTCGCCCCCATCAAAATGCGGCTGTCGTGGCCGGCATTCGATCCCGCGACCTCGCGCTCAGCAGCCCAACACCATATCCACTGAGCAACCGCTGCGGGTGTCAATTTCATTGTATTGTTTCTGCTGTTGCGGCTCCTCTATTGTATTTATTAATATTGTAACTACTCCTCCCTTATGCCCTAAGGGCCCTGAGGGTAAATGAATAAATAGGAAATTATGTTTACGAATTGTCGCTCTTCTTGATTAGTGTGGTGACAAACTTTTTAACAGCGAATCTGTTTAAGCCAGCCGTAATTTGTGGTTCGTATCAAGAAACTATAATCATCAGTAATGAATAAAGAAAAGAAAACAAACTTTCTTGCCGAGGTGGGATTTGAACCTGCGTACCCACGCTCCCAAGGCGAGCGTCGTAGCCACTAGGCTATACCGCCTTTTTTTCTTTATTGCCGGGCTTCGACACAGTACAACAAATGCACACACAACAATCGACAGTACGCCAGATCGCTCAAGTGGCCAAATTGCCACTGCGGCCACGCGTTGTCGTTTTAAAATTCCCAAAGGCTCCAGCCTTAACAGCCACTCAGGAACATCTGTTTGTGCTTTCAATATCTCCAGAAACCTGTGCACACTTTCGCGGAAATACATGCGTGCTGGTTGGTCTTGCGTCTGGGTCACAAAAATAGCCAGCCATACGGGAGCGCCATATACTGTAGAGGCCCATCAGCATAATCTGGTCAAACGGAAAACCATCCTCATTATCTGTTGGCAGGTACCTGATCCCGTAAGAGTCAAGCGCTAATTATTTTTAATGGTTCTTTGTAGCACATCCCAAAAATATACCCCTTCCCAGCAATGAAGAAAAACATGATCTACTGTCTCAAGCTGCTTGCATATGAGGCAGTGGGAACCCCAAGGTAGAAAGAAACCCCTTTCCTCTAGAAAAGACTTAACAGTTAAAGTTCCAGTGTGTAACATGAAAAAAAAAGGTTTTGGTTCCCGGCGACATCTGCATTTTTTTAACTCTCTTTAAAACATTTCCACCTGGGCGTCCAGAGTATACAGCCCTGTACAAGGGCACGGGAAACACCACGTCACAAACGTCCTTGTACAATTTTTCTTCCTTTTAACGCTACTCAAGTACTCCATCGAAAAACGTGTGTTTAGATATTGAGACTTACAACAATTCCTCTCAAGAAACCACGAACGCCACCTGAAACATACTGCGTTGTCACCACAAAAGCAGGCGATGCTGCCCCGAGTCTTTGTTGATACACCGTACGCAGGAATGGGTCTTTAACATCTAGTAAAAATAAAAACCTGTTTACGATCTGTCGCACAAACAAATGTCCCAGTCCTTAGCCAACGGCCTTCACCTGCCGAAACAAGTTCGTGCGGCTGCACCTCTCCCAACTGGGCGTGACCGCTTTCCTCGCCCACCGCAAAGCCGAAATCTCGTACGGCCCACTTTCTTCTCCTTCTTTCTCCCTTGGCAACAAGGGTACTCCCCAAGGCTCTGTCTTGTCCCCTCTTCTATTTAACGTCACCCTCTTCCCGCTGGCACGTGCACTACGCTCTATCGCAACTCTGTCTCATGCTTTCTACGCCGATGACATCACCCTATGGGTGACCACCGGCAATCTTGGCGACATGGAGACCATTCTCCAGGTGGGTGTGGACGCGGTGGCGACTCACGCCCGGTGTGTTGGGTTGAGCTGCTCCCCGGCCAAATCGGAGCTTTTGCTCCTTCTGCCTCGGGGGATGGCCCCCCGGTCGCCTTCTCCACTTAGTCTCCCTTGACGGCACACCCCTTCACCTCGTCTCTACTCTCCGCATCCTCGGACTCTTTCTTCAGTCCAATGGCAAGCACACCACCCTCATCAGTCGACTCACAAACACTGTACACCCTGCAGACCATTCGCCTAATACGCCCCATTGCCAACCGTCACCACGGCATGCGCGAACACGACCTCCGCCGCCTAGTCTACGCCTTCGTTCTGAGCCGCTTCATCTATTCTCTTCCATACAGTATGACATTGGAGAAGTGGCATACAACTGAATTCACCCAGCATCGGTTGCATTCAATCGACCTATCTATGCAGCTGCGGCTGTTGCCTGGATTTCCGCGAAATTAGGAAACAATGCTGTACCACTTACGCTTGGGTGTTGCATTCACCAATGCTTACACGTGTTTGATTGGAATGGCTGATAGCGCCGAGTGTAATGCCTGCGGTGTCGATGAGACTATAGAACACCTACTATGCTACTGCCCATCTTTTCAAAACTAAAGACATGACCTCTGCAACGTTCTCAACATGCTAGATAGAAGACCGTTCACCTTGAGCAAGATCTTGGGGCCATGTCCTCGAATATCGCAGCAGCAAAAGGCCACAAAAGCACTGCTGCGATTTTTGAAAACTACAGGACTGAGTGACCGTCTATGATCCGGACTGATTGATCATCAGTGATAGAACAGAGATCTGTTGCAACGTCGGCGATATCAACAGCGGACTTTCTATTCTTCTCTTAATCTCTCTCCCCTTTTCCCTTCCTCCAGTGTAGGGTAGCCAACCGGGCTCACTCCTGGTTAACCTCCCTGGCTTTCATTAAATCATTCTCTCTCTCTCTTCCGTATATTTTCCTTTCGCGCACCGAGGAAGACAAAGTCAACAGCCTCATTCGCCAGGCATATAAGTCGGCCCTGTCTCTTCCCACATCTACTTCAACGGCTCGGTTACTGTCGATGGGCGTCCACAACTCCCTTACAGAGCTGACGGAGGCCCATCGCACGGTCCAGCTCCTCCGTCTCTCCCGCACTCGGCCTGGTCGCGCACTTCTCTCTACCCTTAAACTCTCCCCTCTTATCCCTCTTCCCACCTCACTGCCCATCCCTTCCCACGTCTACTCCCTGATAACCATTAATCCCCTCCCTAAAAATATAAACCATGAACACCACCCGTCCCGTAGAGCAGCGCGAGCCTCCGCGCTCTGGCGTCAGTACGAAAGGCAAGCCGCCGTGGCTTACGTGGATGCCACCCCGTACCGCCACTACCCAGCCGATGCCCTTGCAGTCACTGACAACTCTTTCCAACCAACTCTTACTGCCTCAGTATACACTTCGACCTCGTTCGAGGCCGAAGAGGCAGCTATTGCCCGTGCCATCACGCAAACCTCCGCGGAATATATTTTCAGTGATTCCAAGCCTGCAGTCTACAACTACGCGGTTGGGCGGGTGGCACCCCCGGCCTCCGGTATCTTGCGTTCCGACACTGTTCCCTCTCGCCCAATCCAAATCATCTGGGTGCCCGCTCACGCGGCCCATCCTGGCAACGAGGCGGCCAATTCCATCGCTCGCGATTCGACTGACCGAGCAAGCCCGCTCCCACCGGGAATGGATACGCGCGACGCGCTCCTCACGTACCACGATATCACCTTGCATTACCGCCTATCTCGTCTCACCTTCCCCCCACCGCACAAATCCATTTCCCAGCACCACCAATACTTGTGGCGCCACCTTCACGCCCGCACCTTTCTTACTCCTGCACGCCTTGCCCTCTTCCCCCCGGACGCACTCGCCGGCCTACTGCTTATGTAACAGCTCCCGCGCCGATTACGATCACATCTTATTTTCCTGCCCGGCGCACTTGCCCCCTGCCTCTTGACACCTAACTAGTCCGCAGCAGTGGGAGCTGCTGTGTCCAGCACCGAGCCGGATCTCCAACTCCGGCTGGTGACCTGGGCACAGAACGTCGCGACAAGGCACGGCCTGGACGCCACAACCGGCAGCCTGAAGGCCACCCGCAACGCTGCTTTTTAATTTTCTTTACTTCGGGCCTTCTCAATAGGTTTTCCACCACCACCACCACGGTTAAATGTTTTTTTATAAAGTTATGGCGGCATAAAGGAATTAGCTTTTAAATGACCTATACCGGCCTGCGTTACTTTTGCTGAGAAGAAAACTCGCAAATAGCACGGAATGTTACAATATAAACGAATCTAAACAACGCGAAGCTTGTTGGAGTTAGCGAGGTAGCCCGAGCAGCGGACACAAGAACACAGCTTCGTCACCTGTAGCTGTTAGCTGTCAGCGTCAAATAGACGAAAGCGGTGTAGTATGCTTGTTGTGAGAAGGATGTGGACGAATGGCATGTAACTACATTTAAGGCTTCATATTTTTTTCTGTCACAACGGCACATCCATTCTGCGAGATTGACCGAGACTGTGCACCTAACCAGTTGGGCATCCCCTGTGGCAAAGTGTTCTCCTCGAGCACATGCGCAGTGGCACGTAACAGAGAGAGAGAGAGAAACGTGGTGGAAAAGGCAGGGAGGTTAGCCCGAAAAGATTCTGGTTTGCTACCCTGCACTGGGGGAAGGGGCACGTAACAGGCAACCCAAGTTGTCCGCTATGCCAGACTGCAGAGAGACGCAAGTTGTTTATTCGGGCTCATATCCAGTGGCGCATGTGGTCTACGCGACAGGAGAGCAGCCAGGGACCCAAATGGATTATATATAGCCACAAATACATACGGCGAAGGAACAACTACAGACGCCAAACCCTGGGGATCAGGTTAACTTAGCTTTCGTAATTTACAAACGTAGCGTATTTCTCTTCGTTTTTTTTTTCAATTCGGCAGTTCCTTCAGATATTTGTCTCAAAACAAAATAGGCACATTTTTATGTGCGCGTGTTCTTCTTCGTCCAAGCTACCACCGTGGGCACGTGCCAAGTGCGCGTGCAGAGAAGAAGAAGAACCTCCTGGCACGACGGCTGCCATTCCGGCTCGCGCTCTGGCGTTCGGAAGCGTTCGCTGTGGCTCCTGTCTCTTGGCCAGGTTTTGGGTGATATTAGGCTTTCCTAATCTTATTTCTTGAGGTATCACTTACTCTAACATCAGCTTCATCCTAGGCTAATGTCCAAGAACTCCCCCGGCGGGGGTTTTTCCCCTTGGACGGCCTCTACTCCAACGGATGAATTACCTCTAGATTTGTTCATCCGCAGGGGTGTGAGCAGCATCCCGGTGGCTCTGGTTCCTTCAAATGGAGGCTCTATACGTCTGACCAACCCCCAGGCGATCCAGAAAGCTCTGCAGGCTGCTACATCTTCATACCAGACCATCACGGAAGTGAGGCAGTTCGGCCGCGGAGGTATCGTGTGTCGATCGCCAGACCAGTCCTGTGTCGCGGATTTGCTTAGGTGTTCATCTTTCGCGTCATTACCGGTGAGTGCCTACATCCCTGCTCACCTCGCCTGCACTAAGGGAATAGTCAGAGGTGTCGATGCTGATCTTTCTCCCGCTGAAACACTAGAGAGGTTGTCTGGGACTGGAGTAATTGCTGTTTACCGATGCAATCGAATGGTAGACAATAAGCGGGTCCCAACAGAATCGGTGATTGCAACTTTTGCTGGAACTTCCTGCCCATCAGAACTAAAGGTGTGGCCCCTTGTATTCAGAGTTGAACCCCTGGCATCGCGTCCGCTCCAATGCCGTAATTGCTGGCGGTACGGCCATAGTATGGCAGGGTGTAAGTCTAAACAACGTTGTTGCGCATGTGGGGACGAACACGCTCAAAGTGATTGTAGTGCCCAAGAAGAGCGATGCTGTCTCTGTGATGGAAATCACCCAGCCGATTATTCTAACTGTTCTGTTAGGGCTCAAGAATTACAAGTGATTGAAATAATAGACCGACGACGCTGCTCTAGGATGGAGGCAATAAACATTGTGAAAGAAAGGGCATCTGGCTATGCGGGGATTATAGGCAGACAAAATCTTACCGCGGACCTATCACTTACTGCAACTATAGAGGCCGCTGTGGAAAAGGCAGTTTCCAAAGCTATGGAACGGTTGGCAATGAGCCTGGGTGAATGTATCTCACAGGCCATCTCTAGTCATTTGTCTCATTTGATGCAAACTACCTGCCCAACTCCTGTGACAACGCAAACAGTTGATCCTGAGCACCAAGCTAGTCATAAAAGCTCAGATACCATTCCTTCCAATGATGATATTGAACCTTCGACTTCATCTTCCAAGGGCCCTACAACTGGTAATCTGATTAACACAGATTTGGAAATGACAGAGGTGGAACTTAATTCTCGAGCATATAAAAGAACCATGTCTTCTATCAATGAAGACTCTTCCCCCGGTCCTCACTCAAAAGCTAAGAAAAGTCAGTCCAGTGCTGTGCTAAAGCAAAGCATTCTACAGAAGGCAGTTTCGGCTGCTGCACTTTCCAAAACATAGGATCGCTAAAAGTGCTTCAGTGGAACTGCCGCTCTTTATACTCTGCTTCAGTAGATTTATCTTGTCTAACTTCTCAACTTAATCCTGATTTAATTATGTTACAAGAAACGTGGCTAAATTCTGCGAAATCTTTTCAAATAAAATTCTACAGATCATTTCGTTTAGACCGTCCTACAAGAGGTGGCGGATTAATTACACTCATTTCATCTAGAATTTTCCATAAGGCTAAAATTTCATTTCAAGTTTCTACTCCAGAGTGTGAAATCCTAGCGATAGAGCTAGTTCTTCCTGGATGTTGTCCCTTCACCGTAGTTAATGCATATTTTCCATCTGGCGTACAGGACATTAGCACACTGGATAGTGTTATTAACTCTTGCGGACGTGAAATTCTAATCGCAGGTGATTTCAATTCTCACCATATCTCATGGGGTTTAAGAACAGATTTGTGCGGCACCCGATTATGGAACTGGTCGTTAGACAATCGGCTAACGTGTGTTAACTCCGGATCTATTACGTTTGTGCGAGGTCAATCTTACTCTTCAATAGATCTTACATTCTGTGGCCCGAGTCTTTCCGTAACTTCTTGGTCGACTGTTGAGTGTTCGACAAACAGTGATCACCTTCCAATAGTATTTGAAGTTGCCCGTCCTGTAACATTTATGAGTGACCAGGTTCGAACTTTTATAAACTACGACATTTTTAAAAAATGCTTACGAAATGCCCTTTCATCTCTGTCTGATGCGCCTACAGAACAAAAAACCACGATTATTTGTTCCGCTTTGGAAAACTCTCAAAAAAAGGCTCAATTTGAGATTAGATTGAATAAAAGAAATTCTTACAGCCCTTGGTGGAATGAAGAATGCACCCGAGACTACAGAAAGAGAAAAGCTGCTTGGAAAAAATTATTACATAACCAGAGTCCGCAAAATTGGAGTGACTACAAATTTTTTCGAGCAGTCTTTAAACATACAGTTTCAAAAGCCAAAGATGAATTCGACTGTAAGCATTTTGATTTCCTGTCTAACAATAAAAATAAGCGCGCATTGTTCCGATTTCTCCGCAGTAGAAAAGTTCTTCCGCGTCAAATTAATATTGACTCTATAATCTTAAGTAGCGATGAAATAAAACAATCACTAGAAGAAATTGCGCAGGGATTAGAGCTTAGATTTTCTTCCGTATTGCCAAGTTGTTCTCGCTTACGTAGGGCATCAGATGATTTTACAGAAATCTCTATGTTGGAATTGGCTGAAATTGTGGAGCGGCTTCCAGATTCAGCTCCCGGCGTGGATGGGGTAACATCTGCTATGATCAGAATCTTATTTAAGGAAGCTTCTAATGACCTTTTAGCTGTTGTAAATTACTCAATTCGGTTTTCATGGATTCCGTCTGCGTGGAAAATCGCTAAAATCATCCCAATTCTTAAAAATCATGGGGAAGGATATACAATAGATAATATTAGACCAATTGCCCTAACTTCAAATTTGGTTAAATTAATCGAAAGAATTCTATATGCCCGTATGATTAAATTTATACAGAACAAAGACTTGCTTAGCCCCTGCCAAATTGGATTCCGACCATCATGTTCCATTTGGCATGCTCACGTGGACTTAGAAAGTAGAATAAAATTAGCACGGCGACAGAGGCAAATAGGTGCTCTCGTGACGTTAGACATTTCCAAAGCATACGACAGCGTTGAACACTTAATCGTATTAGATATATTGCGAAGTCTAGAGATTCCAAATTATTTTTCAAACTGGATGGATGAATTTTTAAACGGAAGAACATTTTACTGCTCTCTAAGAGGCTTTTCCTCGAGTATTTATAATCAATCACGTGGTGTTCCTCAAGGAGCTGTCACTTCACCATTACTTTTTAACATTCTGATGTGTTCCATTCCTCTTCATCAAGATGTACAAACATACGTATACGCAGATGACATTGCTTTCTTCGCATCAGACAGTGATATCCATTCTCTATATTATCGACTACAAAACTACCTCTATGCCATAGAAACCTGGTTAAACAAAATTCGCCTTTCACTTAACGTTAGAAAATGCTCGATATTGGTTTTCCCTCTTAACAATCCTGTTAACATATCGCTATCTTATCGCCTCGAGACTATACCTCAAGTGGAGTCTGTGAAATATTTAGGTGTAGTATATGACGGTTCCCTCAGCTGGCTCGGCCATATTGACCAAATAGTTAAAAAAGGAGTGAGAGCCGTTGGTATGCTTCGTAAGCTGTGCAACAGTCGGTCCGGAATGCGGAGAGATCCACTTTTAATGATATATAAAATGTATGTGCGGCCCATTTTAGAATTTGGATGTGTATTATTTTCCGGTGCGCCAGCTTATAAATTACGTCCCCTTGTTCTGCTTGAGCGGGAAGCCCTACGACTGTGTTGTGGATTACCCAAATGTGTTGCAAATAACATACTACACCAAGAAGTCAGGTTGCCCTCAATATTGTGTAGATTTCGTTTACTGACTGTGCAAACAATCTTAAAATTGTATGAATCCCCTATTACAAGATTAGAATACATATTCATTTCCCAGCCTGCACTATTCTTCGGAATACACTGGCCTCGTTTTCAAACACCCCAGGTGGTCTTCGTACAAACATTAATCAATCCCTTAAATGTACGTATCTGGGAGGTGCCGCCTATTTGTGATGTGCGAGAAAACCTACAAATCATATATGATGACATCTACCCAAACAACGCAAAACTCCTTTCTTATAATATACTAACGGCCTATTACAAGACCATTTATTAAGTTTATCAATAAGTACGGTCATTGCGACAGACGCCTCACAGTGTGAAGAAAAATCTGGAATTGGCATTTTCTCTCCTGCTCTAAATTGGTCATTCGCAATCAGGATTCCGGACTTCTTTTCCGTATTTCTGGCTGAATTTCTAGCTGTAGTTCTAGCCCTACGCAAACTAAATTCATCAATATCAGCGGTAGTAATAATAACAGATTCTTTATCTTTATGTTCCTCGCTCACATCAAATAGTGTCACTAACCTTTTACGTACATTTCATTTTCTAGTGCCTGCCCACATAAATTTAATTAGATTGCTTTGGGTGCCTGGACATAAAGGATTAGTCATGAACGAAATGGCTGACAGTCTCGCGAGAGCGGCCCTCAGTGGCCCTGTATTACGATTACTTCCTACAATAGCTTACTTAACGGCTACTAGATTCAGGAGATATTCAATTATTCAAGACTTCTTGAACCCGGCTGTAGCTAATTTCTCAGAATATCGACACCTCCTATTCCCTTGGCCCAAAAATTCCTTTCACACCAGAAAAACTGAAGTCATCTTTACCCGATTACGTTGTCGCGTACCAATATTAAACTTCTATCGTCACAGGGCTGGTCTGGTGCCCTCCCCTCTGTGCCCATTCTGTGGAGAAGATGAAACAATAGATCATTTTTTCATATTCTGCCGACGTTTTTCTTCCTTAAGGAAAAATATTCTAGAATCAAAATTTACACAGCTTGGTTTAAGCTTTTCTATTCTAAACATCCTTTCTTTAGGAGCCTCCTCTCTTGGAAAGTGCCACAGGGATATTTGCTCAGCCGTGGAGGAATTTATAAATGCTTCAAATAGATTTTCTTGAATTCTTAAATATTTTATTTTTGTTCATTTTCTCCATTTAGCTTTACCGATTTTAGTATTAAAAAAGATTGCCTAATCCCACCCAAATCTTGGCCAATCCCCCGCAGTGGGTATGCGCCATCAGATAAGGCATACCATACCATACAATACCACACGGCGTCTGCGATTTCTCTCTCTGTCACCCAAGAATTTGCGAATACTCAACTCTTGTAGCTGCCACGACCCGCACAAAGGCATGGCCGAGCCGAAGAGGGGCGGCTTTGCAGGTTCGGGACGAAAGTCCACGTCGTCCGCGACAAGCTCCGCGTCATCGAAGTCCTCTTTGGTGAAACCTAAGGGCATCGTCGGTAGGAAGCAGCCGCGCAAGTACACTGCTTCTTCAACTACCGGCGAAGCCTCTGCTAACCCGAGGTCGGTGAGTGATATCGGGGTTTAATGCGAGAACTTTCTTTCTCTAACCCTGCAAACTTTGGCCTGGCTTGATATCAGCCTGGTTTCTACAGAATGACAACGTAAACAGATTAGAAATTTAGAAATTCGTTATAAATCTGGTTGGGCACCAAATACGAGCCAGTAGCAAGGTACACTAGTAACTATCCTTGGCGCCAAGCGTACCGTCTAGAAGGGGCGTAGAATATTACGTATCATACTTCGGCACGCACCGTCCCTTGACAGCTGTCCTGCACAAAACGGCTAAAGACGACAATATAGTAATGAATGTTGAACAAAGTGCGCGTGTCGTGCGGATGCTCTGGAGTAACCTTTACAATCGTCGCAGACACGGTCTACCGGTACCTTGTGTTTACAGAAAACGCGATTAGCTATACACGCGATTTCCGTTTTATTTTTTCGCTAAATGACCCATTTTGTTCGGGGATGTTTCTCGCTCTATAGAAGGTGCGTATGCAGGAGGAAAATATGAGACTGCCGGAAGAAACGCACATGCACAGGTGGGAAGAACACTCGCAATAATTCCACTCAGATAAGCGAACAGTGATGAAATGAAGGCGCGTGCCAATCATATATGCATGCCATGACACCATCAGATCATGTGCAGAGGGCGTGCGCATGACGTGCCGAGGATTACGTAAACGAAATTACAGTGCATCCAACATTTCAGACGCTTGACGACATTACAGCGATTAGCAATCTTTAATATGATTGATGTGTAGTGGGTGATGGTATGTTTTATTTAGTACATTTCGAATTTTTCACGCATTTTACTTTGAGAAATTCAATTAGTTCAGTAACGACTGTGCGCCACGCGGTGGGCTTACGTGGTTAGGGATGATGTTTCTCTATTAGGGATGATGTTTCTTTAGCGGAGAATGCCGCCGACGCCAATAACGCATTTTCTGCGACATGGAGCCCTTAATGCTCTCGCATTAAAACCCCTTCGTAGCCAGTTTTTTCGCCACTCTCCGCCATTTCCCATCTCGCTTCAGAAGACCGCCGTATAGGTGCATGGTCAGCACGCGTCATATGTCTTGCTGGCTTTGCTGTGACTACTGAAATATCGCTTATTGCTGCTTCCCGCTGTACCCTGATCATTCGTAAAATCGCTGGCGATTGTTGCTGTTCCCGAGAGATAAAGAAGGGCATATATGGATGGTGAATATAAAACAGAGCAATCGGCTGCCACGGAGGCTTCACGCGTGTACACCCCTTTTCCTTTCCAGCTATACTTTGTTTTACAAGCTAGCAACTCAATACATTCAGTAGTTTCTTACGGTAAGCGTGTTAGTATCCCGGCAGTTATCAAAATTTTGTGGATGTATGATTGCTGCTTATCTAGCCCTAGGGAACCCTGTTCGCGCCTGTACGTGTTCGAAGATATATGCTCTATTCGCTGGAGCTTTTATTGCGATAGCATTTATATGGACACTCCAAAGCAGATTTGTGCCGTCGGCGTCGCCGTCGCCGTGAGGTTCCGTATGACGTCAATGGAGATGAAATCGTTGCCGCGCGCCGCCGCACGCTGTATGTGCCAGTGAAAGGGCGCGAGGGACGCGCGCTTTCACGGGGAGTGAACGCATGGCGGAGAACAAACGCGCGTTCTGCGCGGTGCTCCCTTAAGGGCTACAGAAGTAGGCGTCTCTGTCTCTTTCCTCCTTTACAATCAGCATATATGTAGAGCAAACCCGCCTTCTTCGGACGCGCGAAAGGCCGGGGGGGGGGGGGGGAGGCGACGTTTAGCTGTGGCACCAAGTGCCTATTTATATAAGTGGCTCCGGCAACAGTCACCAACGCCGCACGCATTTTGTGCGAACGCGGGCAAAATGCCGACGGCGTCGACAACAGTTCTGCGTGTTGCCGGTGCTGCTGCATGTCCAAGTTTATACAGCTGATAAAGCTACTATCATTACTCCGTATAGCTCTCTACAAATTTGCTATCGCAATTGATGCTTCGCCTTTAAGGTGAAACTGCGACAACGTTTTTTTACCTTAGAAACCGAACCTAGTAATTCTCTAGCGGCGCTTGTATGCACGAGGTTCGTTCCGAAAGTAAGTTTTGTCATTTATTTTCACAGCGAAACTTTATCGGCAAAAAATTACACCATGGCATCATGAACTATACACCTTGCACTGTTTTTTCTCATAGTCTCCACCTACTTTCAGAGATTTGTCGTAGCGTGCAATCAGTTTGGAGTAACCACTCTGGTAAAACTCGGTGCCCTGCGATGCAAGAATTTGTCGCACAGCCTGCTGCACCTCAGCATTGTTTTGGAAGTGATGTCCCGAGAGTGCGGCTTGTCCTGTACTGTAGTAATGTTGTTTTCATTCGTCGATTTGGAGGGACGCCCACTTCGACATTAATCCTCCACACTCTGCCTTTCTTCACTGAACATGCAACACCAGCAACCATCCATTTGACGAGACATGTCCTCATCACCATACACGATTTCTGGACGTTCATGGATGACGGACACGCTAGTCCCACGTGCCCAATCATAGCGGATAACAGCCCGCCCTTCCATGGGCGACCACGTTGTCAGCACATGTCTGTCTGCCATCGTAATTTGCACTCCAATAACCCGGGCACGCAAGTCTGCTGCTACTCCCTTTTTCGGCGTTCTGCCCATGCGTCCTTCCTCCTCCACTGATGCTCCTTCCGTCATTGAACCAGCAACGGGCGTGGATTCTTATGGCGATTGTTTGTTTCACCTGGTGTACAATATCCTCTTTCAAAAAAAATGCGGCCAGCTTGACACTAGTGGTGCCAAATCTGAAGAAACAGCAGAGCTGGGCGACGATCCTTAGCAACTAGTTGATGTAGGCTTAACGTGGCTTAACTTGTTTTATTGCGATAGCAATTATATGGACACTCAAAAGCAGATTTCTGCCGTCGGCGTCGCCGTCGCCGTGAGGTTCCGTATGACGTCAATGGAGATGAAATCGTCGCCGTGCGCCGAACGCTGTATGTGCGAGTGAAAGGGCGCGAGGGACGCGCGCTTTCACGGGGAGTGAACGCACGGCGGAGAACAAACGCGCGTTCTGCGCCGTGCTCGCTTAAGGGCTGCAGAAGTAAGCGTCTCTTTCCTCCTTTACAATCACCATATATGTAGAGCAAACGCGCCTTCTTCCGACGCGCGAGAGGCCGAGGGGGAGGGGCAGGGGGGGAGGGGGAGGGAAGGGAGGCGACGTTTAGCTGCGGCACCAAGTGCCTATTTATATCAGAGGCTCCGGCAACAGTCACCAACGCCGCACGCATTTTGAGCGAACGCGGGCAAAACGCCGAAGGCGTCGACAATAGTTCTGGGTGTTTCCGGTGCTGCTGCATGTCCAAGTTTATACAGCTGACAAAGCTAATATCATTACTCCGTATAGCTCTCTACAAATTTCCTATCGCAATTGATGCTTCGCCTTTCAGGTGAAACTGCGACAACTTTTTTTTTCTAGGCAAGGCTAGGCTATCAGGGCAAGGCTATCAGGGCAAGGCTAGGCTATCAGGGCAAGGCTAGGCTACCATGGCAAGGGTGGGCGTAGATGCTTGGCTTGATTCTCGCGTTCTCGGTATTCCGAATCGGATCGGCGGCGTCGCATATCGGCGGCTTTGTTGGCGAGGTAGGCTGCATCGGCACGAAGACGGCGATTTCTTTCCCGCGTAGTTTGAAGGCACTTCTTTCGTTGGGCAGCCTCTTCTTCCGGCGCTTAGGTGCGCTTAGGTCGAGTCATACCTCGGGCGCCGGCGCACGCACGCTTTCATTATCGTCGTCACGTGACTCTGCTGAGCACGTGCTCGGCGCAGCTATGACGTTTTAGAATAGCGTTTGTCGCCTTACGTACGTTAAACGTAAGCACATTGCGGGACGTCACGATACGCATCCTTTCAAGACTTTTAGTTCAGCGTACAGGAACGCAAACGTAAGAAAGACGTTATAAAACAGAGCGCCGTCTGGTGCCTCGTGCGAAACGTAACCAAGCCAAGACAATCCAGCAGGAACCATCCTGTTGCTGCTATGCTGACGCAACGCCTCCTATTATGGGAGGCGTTGGCTGACGCGTCTCGTTAAGCCTACGGGCGCCGGAATCGGCCAACGATCTCGGAAATTGTACACGCTATGCACTCATGACTAACGTTTCAGGTGAGTTTAGAGAAAGCGAAAGCTCATTTCTATAGTTACCGGCGAGCTACGCGAGTGAGAGCGCAGCCATGATGAGAATTCACATTGAAGCGGGAGCCGTGGCTGCCGCAATGTTCAACAACGCTATTTCTTTGCGTCCGTAAACATTACGAATGTTAATTCTGCTAAATAGCGTACGTTATCATAGCGCACGTAAACGACAGAAACCCAATCACGTTCAGAGCATGCGCAGTGATGACAACCCTACTTCTTGACGTACGTAATGTGATTACGTCTGCTTGCAAACGCCAAACTAAAACTCTCTAATGTCCAATTGAACGTCCCTGAGCTGTCCTTCGAGTTATCGACTCCTCGCGGTCAAGCAAGCGCGTTGAGACGCTTGGCGCGTTTTCATTTGGCCATACGGAGGCGCAATTAGGACGCAGGTGAGATCTTGCGTCGACAAGGAACGCGCGGACAACACAGGACACAGGCTTGCGAGAGCGAGGGTGATTTGGCGCAACACCACCTATACTCTCTCAGTCGTTCCTTGCAGCACTACACGAATTCTTAACCAATAGGAAGGTCGAATTCTCCTCGAGAGGTGCTCATTCGCACCGCGTCGTCTGCTTACCATTTGTCGGTACCTGCTCCATGGTTTGTGGATTGACGCATAAAAAAAACATTTTGACGCCATAATCATGAGCTTTGTTTACATACATGCGACAGCGGGGATTCGCTTCATCTCTATGATTTCCCTGCAGTTACTATACGGCTTCCCATAGAGTTTCACACTATAATACCTAGAGGGAAATGTGGCGCTGCTGCGCTGTAGTATGCAGGGGAATGCCGGTATATTGTGGATTCGGATTGGCATCGTTCTTAGAGAGCCCGAACGCCTTGATGACGCGCCCTGCTAGCACCGTTCCGTCTGTCACAATGATTCATTTCCTGCTAAAACAGCACGTAAAAAACTGCTTTAGCTTTATTATTACACAAAAACATGTTTAATTTTGAGGACATACTATTGGATGCACAATTCTATGAAACGTAAAAAAGTATCAGCTGGGCGCTAAAGTTGGAGGGCAGACAAGATTATCGCTCGCTTTGGAACAACTTGTCATCTGTTCTTGATTTTCTTCGCTTGATGCTGCATTGTAGGTCATCATCATCATCATCATCAGCCTATATTTATGTCCACTGCAGGACGAAGGCCTCTCCCTGCGATCTCCAATTACCCCTGTCTTGCGCTAGCGTATTCCAACTTGCGCCTGCGAATTTCCTAACCTCATCATCCCACCTGACTTTCTGCCGTCCTCGACTGCGCTTCCCTTCTCTTGGTATCCATTCTGTAACCCTAATGGTCCACCGGTTATCCATCCTACGTATTACATGGCCTGCCCAGCTCCATTTCTTCCGCTTAATGTCAACTAGAATATCGTCTACCCCCGTTTGTTCTCTGATCCACACCGCTGTAGGTGAGTAAACTTTATTGAGAGATGTAATATGGGTGAATGAAAGCCTTTTATGTAGATTTTATTTTAAGAACGCGCCATTTGTGTAGCCATATCCAAGTTTTAGACGAAGTCTTGTACAACACCAGCCAACAAAAGCCTCGCAGACACATATCCCGTCATTCCCATGAGGGCACGGCAGCCCTTTAAGAAACTCGCATAGACGGTGGCGCCAGTTTACCCTCTAGGTGTTATAGTGAGAAACACTATGTGGCTTCCTTAGCAAGTTGTACGGGCGAACGCCCTCATAAATGTTCACCTGTGGCACAGCGTCGGCTCGCCGTCTACTTGGCGTTTTTTCTCGCTACCGTAATCCAGTAACTTGCTAGAGCAGGGTAGTAAATTAATGACGCAATGAACATTTAGGCCTTTATAGCGTTCAGCAATAGTCAACACATCTCCCGCGCTAATGGTTTGGTGCCATCTGTTGAGAAGAAATCAAACCAGTTTAACGACTCGGCGCCGTGGCTGTAGTCCTAGCAGCATGAAAACAAACCGCCGATCTCAATAATTACGACAAAACATACCTTATGATTTGACCTCAGCTTGAGATGAGACTAAGCGATGACGGATTTCGCCCCTCGTTTCTTGCTGACAGGACGGCGAACCTGTAACACGCACGAATTCCGATCGGAGCGGGTATTCAGCGCTCTATAGGCGCTGTCATGTTTAGGGTGGCTATTACGGTTACCGGCGGTAGCTACCACAGTAATTCTCGGTATACGACGTGCATACGCAAAGACCATAATATGTCACTTAACGCTGTACCGTATCATGTAGCGAGCGAAAATAAAACTCCCAAGTACAGCCAATAGTCAGCCAGCTGTGCCCGGAACTATATACCCCTGCGCAAGGATACTGCCTGTGTGCGCCTCGTACCTTCGGCAGTGCTGCAAGGTACTTGTGAGATGGTGTATAGACGCTTTGTTTGGCGTCGCAGCGGTGTCCTCTCCCCTCACGTAACACTTGGCGTGCTAATGCGGGAGCAGGTGTTCCTTCCGCCTGCTCTGCTCCTCGAGGCACGCTCGTATCGTGGCGTTGCAGTCAATGCAAACTCCGTCGAGGCGCGCTACTACGTAGAACTACCGAGTGATCGATGCCCCCCTGAGATCCAAGGCATGAACAGGCCATCAAAAACAGAGATATATCGAGCAATAAGGCAGTGTTTGGCTTACACTTCTGCAGATATTTCTTGTATGTTGAAGCAATACAGCAAATAGGCCCATAGGATAAGTAATAAATAACGCATGGCAATTCTTGAAATTGTGCTTGAAGCTGTACTTGCTATTTTGTATGCCCCTCCTCTTTGTAATGCCCTCGGGCATTGATAGTATATAAATAAATGAATAAATCAATGAATAGATCAATGAATAAATAAATGAATAAATAAATGAATCAATAAATCAATAAATAAATAAATAAATAAATAAATAAATAAATAAATAAATAAATAAATAAATAAATGAATAAATAAATAAAGAGTTTTTGGCCTTCGCAGAAAGCGTAAAGGGTGGAGGGGGGAGCACGTTTGGTGGCGCATGATTAGGTAACGGAGATGACTGGTGTGGTGATCGCCTATCACTGTTTTTCTTGCAGCGGGTTTGCGCCTTCAGTCTACGTGCAGCATCTATCATTCGTTGCTAGCATATGTTTCAGGCATGCACTGCAGTCACTGCGCGCAAACGCCTTGTCAGGTAGTACTTTCACGCGCAAGCGTATACGTGGCCCCGCTGTCAAATCGGCGAAATTATGTTTGTCGCAACGAAGTAAGCGAGCACCGGAGGAGGAAGACGCCTGGATGTGAAGAAGAGAATCGCGCGCTGGGGAAAGTACGGAGGAGCACGCTGGGTGCGCGGCAAAGCAACGCCACCTAGAGGAAAGTCTAGGTGGCGTTGAGCGAAGCGTTGAAGTAGGGAGCTTACATGCAAGCGCTGTTTTAAAACAGCGCTTGCATGTAGGCTCCCTACTTTGAAGGAGAAAGGAGGCGAAGCGTCGCCGAGGAGGCGGATATAGGCGGAGGTGTGCTTGGTGGACCTTCTCTAGCAGTTGCTACGGGTTCTGTTTGCCCTATGGACGTACCGTGCTCATCTTGTGATAATTTCCCCCGTGAGCCATGTGCTGTATGTGCGAGTGAAAGTGTGCAACGGTGAGCCGACGATGGTGGCTCAATCTCGCGCGCCCAAGGGAGGAAAGTGTGGAGGAAGTGCGCCGTCTTCCAGCGCACGCAAATCACCGGAGGGTAGGGTATAGGGTAGGGTATAGGGTAGGGGGGGGATTTTATTACCTGGTCAGCCTTTGCGCGTAGCCACCAAAGCTTTCTTAGCTGTGTAACTCCCTTTTACCATGGAAAGCATTATTGTCTATTGGAATCTAGTTTGCAAAGGCCAAGCTCATCGCAGGTTTTAAGTCTATTAACTAAAATTGAAATCGTTTTAATTGGCAAGGTATGAGAGATCCCTAAGAGTTACCCCTAAAGAGAAACAGTTCAATGACGAGTGCACGAACAGAAGTTGAAAATATTGGAATGATTACCGCAGTCATAATTGCTAAAGCTACCGCAGGGGCCAACTCTCGTGTAACATTGAAAGGGCTCATTTCTAAATACTTTTTGGCAAGCTTGAAGACATACTTATAGAAAACGGTTGCTATACGGATTGTCTATAAACCGCGGGTAAAATAAAGAAAAAATCAGTATGGAGCGGTAATACTCAGTCCTGATTGGTTCCTCCATAAAGAAAGACATAGCATTGGTGGGGTTAAGCGCAGTAGTTTACAGCAAGGTTTTCAGCGCAGCTGTCTAGTCGATCTCAGCGCACTTCTCCCAATGGTTTCGCTGTATTTGGTGTACCTTCTTTACTTGACAGGATCCTGCCACGTTTGTGACACCGCTCGGACCACCTGCGAAGCCCGACACTCAACAGGAACAGCCGATGAAGAAAACAGTCGACATTAACGAACCGGTACAAGGGTGGCACATATTACGCAATATGCGCGTTTCGCGCGCGGCTTCAGACACCGAGTTACTATCATGACAGTCTTTCGGAGGGGTAACTTACACTGAACAGAATTGCAATGAAGAAAACGTTGTTCCAAAGCTAGAAGTCGCACCACCTTCGTCGTCCTGGGGCGGTTATCGCCATATAGCTCCGTCGTTCTCACATCACCGTAGCAGTCGTCGCGACGTTGTCGTCGGCCTTTCTTTTGCGTCGTTATCGTTATCACGCGGTCCGTCATACCGCGGGCGGACCGTCATAGTCAGCGCCATGCTTTTATGATCTGCTTGGCGTGATCTGCTTTGCACAATACAGTACGTAAGAAACTCCTACCGCGAAGCCCAAAAATATCTTAAACTAGTAGGGTATTAATCAACAACAATGTTTTCTTCACTTTTGCGGTAACAGGCTGATGGCTATGTAGATTTTTTAAATTTGTTTTTGCGCCGAAACTACAGCGCATAACACACTAGTTTGATGTCCTGGATTCCAGTACAATCTCGCACATTTTGGCCCTTATACTGCAGTGCAAATTCTCAAAACTCACCAAATACATTCCTTCGCCCCTGCATATACTGCAAAGCAAATTATTTTTACCGATAAAGAAATTACGTATACCCGTTAAAACACCGCGGAAATTCACGTCTCGACCAGCTATTGCGACAAACTGGAAGTAGATTCTCCGCCTGTCTTTTGTTTTTGCATGTTTCCTGGTTTAAAAAGAACATTCACTAACACATTCAAATACAGTTTTTCCTACGTACAATTGAGCTATGGAATTCTCTCCCCGGCGACATTTGTTCACTATCACTAAAATATTTTATAGCTACCACCACTAAGCACCTCGCTAACATGTGAAGCGCTTTCTTTCATTTTTTTGTGTATGTGTATGTTTGTTATTGTGTAGCAATGTATAGTATTCCCACTCCTGCTATAGCCCCATATAGGGCTGCAGTATATGTCAATAAATCAATAAATAGATAAATAGATGAATAAATAAATAGATAAATAAAATGTAATAATCACCTTTTATTGCGATGGCAACTATATCGCCACTCCAAGCTCATTTCTGCCATCGCCCTAACCGTAATGTTCCGTATAAAGTCCAAGGCGATAACACCGTCGCAGCGTGCCGTATGCTGTATATGCGAGTGAAAGCGCGCGAGGGGAGCCGACGATCGCGGCTCAATCTGGCGCAAGAGAAAGACGCTGACGGGAAACGCGCCATCCGTCGTGCGAAAGACCGTGGAGAGATGGGAGATATGGGAGGGAGGGAGGGAGATAGGCGGCGCAGTTCTCCGACGGCAACTGCGCATCTCCTGACCGCGCGCATGAGGAACCCACAATCGCGGCTCAGTCGCGCGTGCTGGCATGGGGGATGAGACTGCGCGAGAGCGAAGAGGGAGGCGTTTTACTCCGGCACCAACTGCATACTTCGCGCTGTCACGCGCGCCTTATCTTGAAAGCGATCTGCAGGCAGATCATACCTTTCTGCGTTCTGGTCCCTCAGCTTGCGTTGCAGTGAGACAGAACTTCGCTAATTGCTGAAGGTCACTTCGCCCACTGCTTCACCGAGCTTTCTTACGCCAGCGTTTTGACAGCGAGTGTCCGCGGTCATCGAGTGTAATGTGTTCACGTTTGCCTCTGCGCGCTGACACCATGTTTGGCAATTTAGTTAGTAAGCGAATATTTCCAAGTTTATACGGCCGACAAAACTACTATCCTTACTTCGTGTAGCAGTCGAGTAATTTGCTATCGCAATCGATGCTTCACCTATCGGGCGAAACTGCGGCTTTTTACAGCGAACCTGTTATAGGCTAGGTTCCAGGAGATCGCGTCCGCCAACAGCAGATAAATAGACCGGGAGTATATAAAATATTTGGGATCAATGTGCGTCGTGGTTTTGGTCCATGTGCGTGGTGGTTTCCCGTCAGCTGTGCCTTACACAGGTGTCAAAACGGATGACGGATGGCCCATTGTTATACCCGTCACCACTGCGACAGGTATAAGTTGAATAAAGCATGCTTCATTAGAAAAAATAACTGTTGTAACCCTGGCCACTGAATAAAAATGTCTTAGATTTGTGGTCTCATACCTTAAGGATACCAAAGTTGTCCATTTCACTGTTTTATGGTGTTCAAACGCATTTGGTGCATGTTAATCGAACGAACACGCACAGTGCTTCAAGGAAATAACGCGTCGAACATTTTTTTCTTTTCAATTGACAAGCCTGCACCATACACGCGCGAGAACGCCATCAGGGCAACCTAATGTGTGCAACGCATCAGTATGTATTGCACTTCATTTACTTCGTAGGTTTCTGTCGTGCCTGAGACGCCGCTGGGAACGTCTGCGGAGCCCGACCCGCAGCAGCCACAGCCGATCACCATTAGGTCGGTCACCATCAAGTCGGTCACCATTAAAGAGCAGGTGCGGAACATAAAACTCATTTTACCCTATTCGCGCGTTGCTTTAGACATTCGCGAGTTGCTGTTAGAGCCGTCGGTCGGAAGAAAAGTTTGAGCTTGTGGTCCGACGGTTTTTAACGACATGATTCGCGATACACACCAAAAGACACTTCATTAGAGCGCAGCTCCTAGGCGCTCGTCCCTACGGCGAACGTCGGCGTAACCGAGCGAACAATCCCAGTGAAGGAGCAAAGAGCCAACGCGGAGCGCCACGGGGAAGGAAAGACGATGATGACGACGAGGAGGAAAGCGGAGGAGGAGGGTGCAGCGGAACCATTTTGCATGTATTCGTTGTTCAAGCGTGTGAAAGGAGCCCTCCAATACACGCAAAATTGCCTGCGTGACTGGTCGCTCGAGGCATGCATTATGCGTGTATTCGCGGGCTTCCTTCATGGTCGCAAAAAACACTTTTAAGTAGGTCGTAGTGAGCAAGAGACAGTTCTATCGGGCGTTTCTCATGTCGCTCTACAATTTTCTCATTGACACTTTGGTTCTAATTACAGTATCACAGAAGTTGAATAAATAATTATGACTAATTACGTAATTAGACGTAATGCAAAAAATCAGCTGCGCTCTAATAAAATGTCTCCATGCAACGTAAAACAACGATACCTTGGTTCTGTTCAGCTACGTGGCAACTGCGTGTTTTTAAATATTGGTGTATGATAGTTGGGATATCCTCGCTCTCTCTCTCTCTCTCTATATATATATATATATATATATATATATAAAATGCTCGTACTTTTGAAAGAGTAGACTTGAGCAGAGGCAATTGACACAGCGAAAGAGAGTTTAAAAAAAACACCGGATATCCACGAAGTGAATGATGATGAGTGGGCGAAGCACCGGGGTATCATTCGGGCAAAACGCTGGAAGCGTTCTCCGGAAGCAGAAGCCGGCTTCCGGTTCCGGCTTCCGCAAGCCGGATTGATTGATTCTGGGGTTTTATGTGCCAAAACCAGTTCTGATTATGAGGGCTCCGGATTAATTTCGACCACCTGGGGTTCTCTAACGTGCGCTACAACGCAAGCACACGGGCGTTTTTGTATTTCGCCTCCATTAAAATGCGGCCGCCGCGGCCGGGATTCGATCCCGCGATCTCGTGCTCAGCAGCGCAACGCCTTAGCTGACTAAGCCACCGCGGCGGGTAAGCCGGAGCTTGGCGTACATATACTATGCATATACATATATATGTATATATGCATAAACATACATAGCGGTCTCCATGCCAACCAAAGCTACGGACTACGAGGGACAAGGCTCGGCCCTAGGGTGCTTCGCCCCTAAAACCAGCGTACGGTGACCGGTGCAGCTACCAAAGTCCATTCGACACGACGACAATGGACAAAGAGCGACCCTAGAAGACGGTTGTTCCTCCAGTGCCGGGCGGTCTCATAGAATTCGATGTCGACGGCTACGTTACCCGAGAGTGGCTTACTACTACTACTGGTGTTTATTATACATAAGGAAAGACGCTTAATTCTGCAGCCCATCAGGGAGCACGCGCTTGGCAGCGTTTTCCACAATGAAGACTGACTAGATGGGCCTGTTCACCTCCCTATCATGCTGTTGTCAGCCGCTCGGGCAACAACTTCGGAGGGCGCACGAAGATACTGGTGATCGTCAAACACGCACACAAACGCGCAACCAAACGAGTGATCACCTACGCCACTTGTAAGCTATGCGTGGCAGTCATGTTAAGTCGAAAAAAGACAACGAAAAAAAAAACCGTTGTTGAGGCTTTGGCTGCAGTTGGAGTGACTTGAACGCGAGAAAACTATATTTCAACCAATACAACCGGCAAGTACGCTCACGTGAACCTTCGGCACTGCTTCGGGTCACCTTGAAGGCTAAAAAAATAATAACAAATACATAAAACCACCCTAACACCAAGAGTGCGCTTTGGGTAAAAAAATAATAAAAAAAGAACCAATACAAGAGACGCAAAAAAAACGTAGGGTGGCTATCATGGTTCATTACTGCAAAAGTTTACAAGAAAATGCAGTGATACCGCTATTTCCGTGAATGGCATTGTATGCGAATAACCATCATCAACGCACGGCGATCGTTTCAAACATGTAGCTCCCATCGGCATGACATAGGTATAAATATTATTGTGGCGTAATGGATAGAGCATCGTGGTGATGGGCTGGGTGACAAAGATTTGATTCCTGCATTTGCACAAAATTTAAACTTTGTTTTTTACAGCGAAGCTGTTAATGGCTAGGTGCCCCCCCCCCCCCCCCCCCCGGGTCATGTCCGCGTGTAGAAAACACTATTATCATCAGGCCTTATTCCTTCGTTGTAATACCCCATTGTGCTACTCGGAGCCGGCACCGAAGCCTCTTTCCCGAGTACGTAGCGAAGTGGTCGGTTTACCATTGTGCTCCAAAAGTGTCACAGCCCATGATGGATGACCCATTGTGTTCCGCTTCACCGTCGTCCTCTGCGGTGTCGTGTGCGATAGACACAGCGCACCCCATTGTTCGGCGTAGCCGTCACACTCACTCGCGTCCGATAGAAAGAGTCACATCCCGTGATGGACGGCCCATGTAGCGCTTCACCGTCCGCCTCTCCCATATCGTCCGCGAGAGACGCAGCGCACCCCACTGTTCGGCCTCGCCGTCACCCTCACTTGCGTGCGACAGAAAGAGTCGCCCATTGTGTTCGTCACCGTCTCGCCCCTAAAAACAGTGTCGACAACGGCGTTTAGGCGTTCCCTGACGTGGAGATGGCGCTAGCGCTCTTATCAGTTGCCCTTTCGACTCACGGTGGCCCGGCCGCATGCCGTTCGTTCAGAGGAACAACGCAAGGTGCGACAGCGTGTCCAGAAGCGCGAATGGGCGCCCATACGCCGCGAAAGAGTGTACGCAGGAGAACTTACATAGGTCGATTGGTTCGGAAATCCTAGTCGAACAAGAGGTCTTTGACCGAATACGCCGCGAACGAAAGCATAGCCGGCAGTGTGATTGGCGCCGGCGGACCAACGCCACGGGCGACTATCGGCCCAAAAAGGCAAGCGCAAGCGCGAGGGCCATCTACGTCAGGATGGCACACCGTTAGAACAGTTCCCGGTGCGACGGCGAGATTCCTAAGGGAGTTCATCGAGAACCCGTTCGGCGCGGCATGGGCGGTGCGCGACCAACTCGGGTGGGCCTGCGACTTGTCTACGATCGGCGGCGTGACGAACGAGAACCAACAAGGAACGGCCGCGGGAGCGTTGCGGCCGTGTCTCGCTTCCTCCGCTGACGCCTAAAAAGAGCCGGAGTGTGGGACGTGCCGGGACGTGAAATAGCTCATTATACGCACAAATATTTTGCCTTTTGATCTAAAAATTTTAATACGGGTTAAATTTTCTTTCAAGTGCGAAAACAAAATTTTGAAATCCGCAACCAATCTCGCCGGTAGGCATTCCACAACTGTTTCTTCACGGCAGAACACGTATTCGCCGCTGTCAATTTTTCTGGCACACATACGCACTGTGGCTGTTTGCCAAGCGGACGCGTGCCGTGTCATTTGACATCAGCATAAATGCATCGTATCAGGCATGTGTTCACGATTTCTAATTTCGAGGCACTGGGTGGTCAAGTATTCAAACATGGCGTAGATGTGAGATTTTTCCGTGGTAGATAAATTGGCCACATTCTGTCCTGCACAGAAGCAGAATATTCACACGGTCATTGCTTCTCTGATGTTTCACACCAGAATGAAAAGCGCGTTTGAGCAGGCCCACGAACACTCGCAGTAGACTACAGCCTGCAAATTGGTAATTTCTTGACATTTTACAGCGAATCTGTTACGGGCTAGGTTCCCCAGGGCGTGTCCGCGTGAAAAAAAAAAAACTATCATCATCAGCACTTTCTTCGGCTCCGTGTGCGTGGCGCTTTCCACAAATGTCAAAACGGGTGATGGATGGCCCATTGTTATACCCCTCGCCACCAACGATGCCTCTTTCACAAGTGCCGCGATACTCGGCGGCGGCTCATCCCACCAATCGTTGTGCCCCTTTGTCTCCTGACGTAAAGATCGCGCTAGCGCTGTTATCAGCAGTTGCCCTTTGGACTCGCTCGTTTAACCACATCTTGTAGGATGCTGATATATATTGAAAGGAGAATGGTCGGATTATGTATGACGTGGGTTTAGTTCCACCGAACACCAGAGAAATGTCCCAGGTCTTTCTCTTTGAAGAAAGGCACATAGCCAGCGGCAGATATCCAATAACGTAAGTTGGTGCGAAGAGGTTTGTCGAAGAGCGCACATAACGAGTGGCACATTCCCAGTGACCCAAGATGACGTCAAAGAGGTTCTTTCAAAAGCGGCACATGCCCAGTTGTGCATTCTTGCTAATTACTGATTTGTCATCAGTGAGGTTTAATTAACAGCGACACATACCCAGTGGCCCTTATCCAGTGACTTAAGTTGTTCCGGCGGTTGCTTTTGAATCCTCTTAACTCAGCACAGCCACCCAATGCGCTATCCATTAGACCACGGACTAGCCAGCGACCTAAGTGGGCGGGAAAACAGCTAAGGCCCGATGACACTAGGCCGACACGACACCGACTTTGGTCCGCCGACTGCTGGTGACAGGGTTGTCCGTCCTGTCAGCGCCCCTGTCGTACGGCACCGACTCGGAAAGTCTGTAGACGCATCGCTGACGGACATGTCGGCAGAGAGTCGGGCACCCGGCGGCAGCACTTGCCTCCCACAGCCGCGGCAGATGCTCTGTGGATGGTCTGTGGATGGACAAGAGGTGCCCAGAGACAAGTCCTGAAATTTCTATTGGGCCCTCTTTCGAGATGTGAACCCCCACAACAGTCGAGAACCAGGCCAGAGAACGTCTCTACCCATTGGAAAAGCGGTGGGTTCCCGGCGGCAGCGGGATTTGAACTCAGTACCTCCCGCAAACGAGGCGGATGCTCTACCGCTAGGCCCGTTGGCCACCGCGTTTTCCATGCTGTAAGCTGCTGTCGCCAACAGTCGGCAGGCCAAAATCGGTGTCGTGTCGGCCTAGTATGAATGAGCCTCTACGACACGATCATGCACGACTGAACATGGTGGCGACGTCGAGAATAAAGCCGGCTGCTTCAGATCTATCAAATCGTCGTCCTGCACTGTTTCCTACTTATGCTTCCAGCAGTTACCTGTATTTGTTTTCGATTTCAGTAATGATGGTTCGACAACGAACTGTTAGGAATAACTGGGCGCTGTTTACGAGATCCATTCTTGTTTTCTTGGCCCATTAGGCCTAACAAAAGCAGCCATATAAGCTGGGCATAGACTATGAGATTATATGCGGTGCCAGATCTCAGAGGCTATAGACTAATAGTGCTTCCTTGTTTTTTATAGTAACCTTTAATTTTATCATGAAGATGAGAGAGGCCGGGAGTAAAATTTGAGACGCAGGTTGGCTAGCTCCGGCTTCCCGGAAATACACTTTTACGATTGCACAGCATATTGAACTGCACATAATGAAGATCAAAAAGTGACATATAATCCAAACGGGACAGAAACAGCATTATGAACAGCATTGAACAGAAAGAAACAGCATTATCAACAGCATTGCAAAGCATTTTCATTAGAAAGAAACATTAAATGGAACGCACTAAAACAGCTTATAATCCGTCAAAAAAGAACAAAAAAACAAAGCACTTATAACTACAAAATGCAGGGTTTAACTTGCACAGCTAAGAACTTGCACGACTTAAGAAGAAATTTCTACGATAGCGGTGTAGCATGTCTTACGAACATCATTATGTCTATCTGCGCGGCTCGAGCTGACGCAGGTGAGCGTTGGAACGCGCTGTTGCGGCTGATTGGCCAGAGGCCGCAACTGATAGCCGAGGATGGCGCGTGCTTATATCTTTGTTGCGTGCTCTGATTTGTCATCTCAAAATGCATTGAGCTGTTTCAGCGCATAATTGTATTGAGCGTGTGTTGCTGTGGCCGCTAGTAACATTAATGCTGTGCGGCGAACTTTGCCTGTCTTATAGGCTGTGCTTCTGTATGCCCGAAGTATGCCCGCAGATTTTCATACTCATCATGACACTCTATTGCGTGGTAACAAACACAAGTGCAATACCCCTCCCTGACAACCGTCAAGTGTGTCTGGAGAACAATTCTATCGTATTTTTTTTTTAGTTCGAGCTTTCTCTTGGTCAAAGGGCTGCGGATGATTATTTTTTACAACGCTTTGAGGCTGTAATTCTCCATGCGAGATGAAACAATGAAAAAACGCCTAAACGTTTCTAATTATCAAAACTTCTTGACCTTGAACAATTCCCTGTCGTATTCTGTGCTGTTAGCCTCAGCCTTCTAATTTATAGTCCGTAGTTTTAATTCAGCACAAAGTTTAAGCGACTTAGTGTCTGTGCCCACGGTGTTGCTCATTCTGTGGCCTACGGCATGAATCAACGTGTGCATACGATGGATAGAAATCCTGTCTATGATATGAAGCCGGACGTCAATACGATGCGAAAATTAATGATGCATAAAATCACTTACCAGCATAGTGATGCTGTGAAATAAAATATATCGCATGAACGAAGCGAATAATTGTCGCATGCGGCCAAAAACACGCACGCACGCACACACTCACACACAAACACACACATCCACACACACACATTTAGGTTTATAACAACAATGACGCGTATAACTGGAGACACTTCGTTTTTGGTAAACACGAGTGCCACAAAACGCTCATAAACACGTCACTACATTCTTGTTTGGCATGCATAAAGTCAGTACAGGCAACAGCCCATGTTAAAAGCAGACGGCAAAAAAAGGGAAAAAAAAGCGACAGCAGACGACAGCCACCGTCTTCTTATGATTGGCCGGAGATGCTTATTTTAAACCCGAGTCTAACATCAGTCCTGGGCGAAATGACGTCACTCAGGTCTTTCAGTCGTTTCGTGCGATCTTCATTCTAATAGTTTCCTGCTCACACTTACTCTCGCCTAAGAAACCCTTCATAGGCGTTTGTAAATCCAGCGCATAAATTTTAGTCCAGCCGGCAGCAGTCTTAAGGGGCTCCACTACTACTTCGAAGAAGTCAGGTCAACATGACAGCATAAAAAAGTCGGCCACCGTGGCCTGGTATCGCGATGTAAACAATGCGAAGCGTGCCTGACGCTAAGCGCGGTCACTAAAACGCGCCGTATCAGCAAGATCAGCATTTACGTCGCTCGAATTATGCTGCCTTGTGCGCATGCACTCCCGGCGGCCCCCAGTTCGATGACTTAATTCAGTGCGTTTGAACAAAACTACGAGATTGGTATGTAATTAGCGCTGAAAGTGCATATCATATGGATCGTACTGAAGTATTGAACGAACTTAACATCAAGGCCGTGGTGCTTGAGGCCTACGGCTGACAACTCAATAATTATTTCATTTATGTGTAACTTCCATATTTGCCTTCAGCTACAGCGCACGTATCCGAAACTGCTCAGGTTTCGACTCTGCGTCAGCGATGCTTCTGGTTTCACGTGTTTTAATTAGCCGCAGGAAAAGTGGAAAAATACTTATCGAGAAAATGGTCAGGCAAGGGGACACAATCTCTCCAGTTATATTAATTGCAAGCTTAGAAGTATTCAAGCTATCAGACTGGAGAGCATCAATGGCGATGATCAACGGCGAATATGTCAACAACCTTCAGCTTGCCGATGATACTGTCCTGTCCAGTAACGCTGGGGACACATTGCAACAATTCAATTGATTGAGGACTTTCATCAAGAAAGTTTAAGAGTAGGTTAACAAAGGGAATGTTGAATAACCTGCCAAGCGAACAAGAATACATGATCGGCAGTGAGACTTTAGAGTAATACAGGAGTAAGACTATATTAATAAATTACTCACAGGGAACCTTGACCATGAGACGGAAATTTACATAAGAATGAAAATTAGCATACGGCCGGTATGGAGTGCATAAAACGGCCGGTACTTTCAAATCGTGACCGGGAGCTCACCACTGTCGTTGAAAAGAAAAGCGTACAATCATTCAATTCTTATGGGGCCGAAACTTCGAGGTTAACAATGAAGCGTGAGAATAATTTAAGGAGCGCTCAAAAAAGCTATGGAACCAAAAATGTTATGTCTATATAACGCTAAGAGAGAGAGCGGTGTGTTTCAGAGAGCGAACGGGGGTAGTAGTAGTTGAAATGAAGCTGAAAAATAGGAGCTTGCCAGGAGTGGAAGGGAGGAGGAATAGGCGGAAAGACAGGGTAGCTTAGCAAGTTCTCAGACCGGCTGGCTACCTTGTGCTGCGGAAAGGTGGTATGGTGAATAACATTTAACAGGAAAGAGATATTACAAAAAAGGAAAGAAGAGCAAAAAAAAAGGGGGGGGGGGAGGGGAGGAAAGGCGCATACGGCACTGCTTAAGGTCTGTCTCTAAAGGCATGTTCACAACGAAGGCGGAGCGGGCAAGCGGACAGGCGGATCCGGCCAACCGGCTACGGATTTTCCGCTTTGCGGAAAATACGCGGCCGGATCGCGCGCGCACCGATTTTTTCCACGCGGAAAGTTGACCGCTTTGGCAGCAGCCAAACAGAACCCGAGACGGCGGAAGCGCTGGTGAATAAATGTAAACATCCGACCGAGACAATGCAAATGGCGTCCACCATGTCTGAACCGGCTGTGTTCTCTGTGGAACTGCTGCTGGACAGAATAAATAAGTACACGGTCTTGTACGATAAATGTAACCCACGCTAAGAGGAAACAGACTATAAGAAAAGGCTATTGAAGAAGATTGTGCAGGATTTGGGTGTGAGTGGTAAGTGCGAGTTGGCGGCACGTCCGTGAAATTGCGAGATGCTGCGCCTCCCCGGCGACGCAGACAGCCAGAAAACCCGGCCGGCCTGAACAGCCGCGCGCGCTCTCCGGCTCACCGCTTTGAAAATCCGCTTGGCCGTTGGCCGCTCCGCTTTCGGTGTGAACGTAGCTTAAGACCAGTTCTCCGCAAGAAGCGCAACGAACGCTTTCAAAGCCTTCTGTGCTGAGGACTGTCTCCGCCAGTGTCCCAGGACCCTTTCCTCTGACAAAGGGCGTTTGTAAATTCTATCTAACACTCTTCAAAGTTCTTTCCTGGGCGCACGGAAGCAGGGACACTCAGAGAGAAGGTGTGATTGTTTCTTCGCAGGTTCAGTTGCAGGCTGCTTAATTTTATAGGGCAGATAATTGGTCATCTATTATAAATACAGAGTTGGTGCTAGGGGAAAGTAAGCGCAGTCGAGGAGGGCGGAATATTAGGTGGGGCGATGAACTCAGGAAATTTGTAGGCATAACTTGAAATCAGCTAGTGCAGGTCAGGGGTAATTAGCGATCACGGGGATAGGCCTTCGTCCTGCAGTAAACATAAAAGTACACTGATTACATTTTAGAACATCCAATATTGGTGCGCAATTTGAACGGACTGTGGCTCTTGACCCGCATTAAGATTCGTACTGCGAGGCCGCATTCGCATGTTTACAGAAGGGCGTCGGGCGCCGCTTAGATACCACTTACATGGCATCGTACTATATGTGCAGTGACTGCTCTGAACAATGTGTGTCAGTGTCGCAAGATCGATTAGTTGAACCTATTTGATCCGAAACCAGCTAGAATGTTACAGTGCTATGTGCTTCGTGTACGGTGCAGTGCAGTATTCTGACATGCACTTGACCGTGTGTTATTATGAGGCTGGCAAACTTATGGCAACGTAGGCGATGAGCAACGTGGTGATGTTGACTGATTAGCCTTGACTTCTATAGGGTGCCGCTTCGGCTATGGCAGACAGTGTATATGAGGGCTCCAGGCGGTGACATCGCCAACCTGTGATTTATTACCGGTGTCCAAAATTGATGTGTACGCCCCTTTGTGCATTTCGCCTCTGTGCGAATGCAGTCGCCTGTACCTGCAAGAACAAACTCTTGACCTGGTGCGAATCATCTTTCTTTATCAGCTGAGGAGAAGCTAAGAAGAAGCGATGAACGCTGATGCGATGTCAACGTGTGATGGGCAGCGAAACTTGCAGATGTGGAAGTTACGCCGTACAGTTTTATGTCATAATTCGGGAATATTGATAGTCACGGCTTCTTTGTGCATTTCTTTTTTAGGGCTGCTTTAATAGCTCTCCGTGCCCTCAGCAGTGATCCTATGCGAAGGTAAAGCGTTTAGTCGTGGGTTGGCGCTTGACGACATCGTCGACGGTGCGGCTGGCGAGGGAGGTGAAATTGAGCCTATGCGCGATATTAAAACCGTACCTGCAACCGTGTGCCGCGCGATCACATACCGTTCTGGTGAAATTACGGGTGCAGTGCTTCTTCCTTGGAGGCCATACGAACTATATGGCCTCCGCAATTAATATCAAAATAAAAACATTTAGTAGCTTTTCAATATGGTGGTGGTGGTGAGGTTGTTACACAGGCGGGATCACATAGCCTGGCAGACCTGGCAAGCAGTAGCTAACCCTCAGCGTCTCTTTCTGCACCAAATAAGTTACCATGAGTCCATCAGTCTAGTCTCGCAGGAATGTGAGCAGAATGCGTAACACTTTCACTGCAATTCTTTTGACGGCGGTGCGGTGAACGGTGCCGTGTCGGGCCAGCGCCGTTGCGCTTGTCGGCGCTGTAACAGACGCCCGGAAAAGGAAGCTGTCGAATTGGGATGTGCAGTGATTTTCTGTAAGAATATAGCCTCGACTACATATGTATGATGTGTGATCATGCTATCAGCTGAGCGCGGTTCTTTCATTTCTTGTCGTTTAATCCGAGCGTGGTTTCCTCGTCGCTCGACTTCGGCTGTACCATTATCTCAGCGTAAGAACTTTTTGGCTAAGAAATTGCGTACGAACATCGCAGCTTAGTGAATTCCGCCCAAGTATACGTGCACGAACACCTTGGCCGCAGGTAGGTTCTCCGCTGAACAATATCGGTACCGACTCTAGTTCGAACCTGCTTTCAAGGGCCACGATCTTGCATTTCAACTCCGGAAGTATGTTTCAATTAATTTTCAGCACGAATGAGCATATATAAAAGCGCAGCTGCTGCTGCTGCAATCGCGTTGTCGGTGCGATGCTGCAACTCTGCGGCCGATTTCACAAAGGATGGCCGAACGACAGTCCGCAGACAGGTTTTGTCGATGTCGGCGTCACAAATCCTCACACACTTCGACGACTCACTGTCGTCAGCCGTGTCGGGGACGTTGTCAGCGGCGCTGCCTGACAGGCACACGCGCACACACGCACAGAGAGAGAGACAGACCCTGGAAAGTGTGGCAAGTACCCTAAGGAAGCTAATCGCATTAAAAGGACAGAGCCGCATAGTGTGACTGGATGTTCCGTCACGACTGTATGCCAAATTACAAGAAAGTAATTTTAACCAGAACGTAATAAATGCAGCCCCTCAGCTCAATAGAAGTAGGTCAGTTTCATTCTATACTTAAAATTGGAATCTGCTCTATGGGCCATGTGTTAAAAAGTCGTTACAGTGGCTTGACCACATTCCAATTGCAGAGTTCAGGATAGCCTACCCAGTTATGTGCGGACTACCGCAATCGATGACCAGGTTTGTAAAAGGAAGTATTTAACACACACAAAAAAATGTTTTCCCTATGCCATTACAAATAAATCCTATTTCAGTATTAACGTTCCAGAGAAATATCGTAAAGCTATTTCGGTCTTCTTACGCAGGAAGTCAAAGAGAATGCTGCCGAACCGCCCCAGGCCCACTTCCACGGCAAGACCACAGTCGTGCTCGTCTTTGTCGTGACGCTGTTGCTTATCATCGTGGGGATGCTAGTGCAGTACTTGGTGTCGTGGGATCCAGCTCCGAAGTACATCAGTATTTGCCGCACCGAGGATTGCGCTGCCTTCGGCCGTGAACTGAAGGCGGCCATTGACCCGGCGATAGATCCGTGCCACGACTTCCACGGCTTCGTTTGCGGCGGTTGAAAGGACTCGGGGCACCGGCTGACGACCGAAGCTCGCATGATTGTCGATGCGTACGACATGGCGATCACGGAGGTCAAATCCGACTTGCGTCGGGCCAGCAAGGTGACGCAGTTCTTTAGGAGCTGTATGAGAGCCAAAACGGACAAGAAGGAGAATCTGCGAATGTTTGCCGAATTCAGGAGACACCTGGGCCTCTCGTGGCCTGAGAGTACGCCAGGGAGTATGCATCCTCTCGAGGTCATGGTCAACCTAGCGCTTAACTGGCAGATGAACTTCCTCTTCGACATGAGCGCCGTCGACGTGCGCCAGTCCCCCGCACTGCTCGTCATCCGCGGTCGCTTTGACTTCGGCTGGGAACATAGCGAGCCCGATCCGCTGAAGCTCGAGAACTACGAGACTTATGTTAACAATCACTACGATGTCCTCGGCGTCAACGGTTCCGAAATCGGTATTAAAGCTGCGGAGCTCCTCACCATCGAGCAGTCCATTGTTGGCGCGAAGCTCTCGTTTCTGTACGATGCTCCACAACAGGATTGGTTCGAGCTGCGCGCCCTAGATGAAAAGACGCCGTCGCTGCCGGCGGGCATCTGGTTAAATGTTCTGAGAAAGCATGACAGACAGTTCCACTGGAGGAACAATGACACCGTGATCACCGAGGACGTCAAGATATTTCAAAGCATAGACAAGCTGTCGAAGACATACGGCGAGGACAAACTCATCACCGGGCTCTCGTGGATATTCATACAGACGCACCTCTGGGCTGTCAACGGGGAGCCGTCTTTGAGATTCAACGGCACGCGAGCCGACTTGCAAACATTCTGGGAGCGCGGCTGCATGGCTTACGTGGAATCTCGTCTGGGACTGCTAACTTTGTCGAAGGCGATAAATGAGCATTACGGCAAGAGCGAAAATCGTCTCGCTATCTATAGTTTCCTGCGCAGAATCAATGAAAACGCAAAGCGCTTAGTGAACAACCTGACCTGGATGGATGAATCGAGCAAGCGATTCGCCTTCCATAAGCTGGACAATATGACCCGCGTTATACTGCCCAGTGATAGCTACTTCGACAAGACTAAATTCAAAGAACTCTACACCGTCTTCCCCAAATTGGACAGCAAGGTGTTTATGACGAACCTCATCAACACGTCAGAGATCTACCGCCAGCTCCGCAACCACGAGCATTACGCGGATGTGTACAGCTTTCGTGTCTTTCCCCGGTTTGGACGCGAGTTCTACTTGCATTTAACTAACACGATGACACTGGCCATGGGAGTGCTCAATCTGCCATTGTTCTACAACAATGCGACGCTGGCCATAAGATATGGTGGAATGCTGTCTTTCGCGGCGCGTCAAATGGCTAAGTCCTTAGACGAGGTCGGTGTAACGGTGAACGACGCGGGCCATCGCGGACTCTGGCTTTCACCAACGGCAGCGGCCGTGCACGCACAAAAGGCCCGCTGCGATGTGGGCGCCAGTTCGAACACTAGCCGGTGGCGCCAGTTGCACCTGTTTCCTGTCGTTGCCGGAATGGAAATAGCCTTTGAAAGCTATGCAGCGGCCGTGGCGGTTGACTACTTAGGGGTGGATGACTACAGAATTGTCCACCTTGAATCATTCTCGGACGAACAGGTCTTCTTCCTCGCTTACTGCTATGGGCTCTGCGCTCATCGACCGCAGACCATGGGTGACGAGTGCAATGTCCCAGCCAAGAACTCGCCCCATTTCGCAGCGGCATACCGTTGTCCGCTGGGCTCGCCTATGAATCCACCAAACAAATGCACTTTTTTTACTTGTGTACACGACGTTCCTACTATTCGTTCCAACAGAGAACGGCTGTGATTCGACCTGCGCAATTGTTTTCTCGTTTTCTTTAAATATGAATATTACGGATTTAGGCACAGTGTCATCACTGAAATCATTTGCCTTATCCTGTGTCCATTATTGAGTTAGTTTTTAATTTGTGATTCCTTGTTACTAATGCGCAGAAATACTACGTTTTAACGACAGAAATATCAGCAAGCTAGAAAGGTTTAAAGCTATTGAAGGGCGCCCGTGCGAACGCACACACACAACAAAAAACGGCGTTTGTGGTGTACTTTCTGTCCGCGTTTGTGCGCCTGCCTTTCAGTATCATGCATGAAACATTGTTTCAGGAGTATGAGATCGGTAGGAGGTTTGTAATAATGTTGCTTTGTTGCATTTTCCCAATATTGATTACACAACTAAAACTGCATGTTATGTTTGTGTAAATAAATGTTTGAGTTTTTAACAGCGAGGCTTTGTCATTCGTAGCTATGGCTCTCAGTGGACGCCAGTTCTCGATTGATCCCCTTGCTTTTAGATTTCATTATAGGCATGCATTTCTTTGTATTGCTTACGATGCAGTAGACATGCTGCTAGCTCCTTTTTTCATGAGCGCACGACTTGACGTGCGCGCATGAAATAAGCTGTGAAACCATAGTAGCACCATTCCACCGATAATGACTACGAATCATCGGCTAAACTTTTTCGCGGGAAAACTTTTGCAGCATATCAGACTGCCGCGGGCACGTGTGTAGAAAGTGTATGGCCAGCGAGTATCTATCTAGCCTGATGAGTAATCTTCACAGCAATGCCCTCTAATGGGTTCGTGGTGGCTTAGTATAGCACATAGAGTGGATAGAGCGGCTTTTCACGTAGAATGGTAGAGGCTTGGGTGTCCTCCACAGAAAGGACATTTGTCGAGGGTATTATCCACCTCAGAAATTGCCTCTGCCAAAAACACTGAAACGCAGAGAACCCGTTGCATGACTACTTACTGCTAGCACCGGAATGCACTGAGACCATATTATTTCCCGCGCTTCTTTATCATCGTTCATGCCAAATCTCTGCAATATGCAGATTTCTTTGTCATGTGGAACCAAGCGGACATGCGCAATGACCGCCACTTCCTTGAGCCGATTGTGCTTGGTGTTCTTGCACATAGTTCACTTCGCACGCCTTATCTTGTCATACCTACCTAAACTATCTCTATTTATCTTATCGCATCGAATGGCCATCGCTTTACAGGGCTCTGCTGGGCAGACGAGAGGCCGTGTTTTACAGCGGAGCCGTATATGTCTAACCTCCTATATATATTTCAATGTTCGTTTCTAAAGACTCCCCCGCCCTCTATGAGGAGGCAAAGCAAACCTGTAAGACATGTGCTGGCGCCTGGCGTAGCAAGCAGAAAGCTAGAAAGCGGGCGGCGAGTAGCAGCGAAGATCGTGCCCCAGAGGCTGCCCGTAAGCGGTGGTCTCTACAGGAAGACGCTTGCCCCAAAGCGGAGATTGCGGCGAAGCGACGCATGTACTAGAGATGGGCAAAACGGCTCACTTCAGTGAGCGGCTCGGAACGGCTCAGCTCACTGAAATGAACCGGTTGATTTGAACGGCTGACCGGTTCACTTAAACGTGTAACCTGTGTTATGCATATTCTGTAGTTATGTGGCTTTGAAAAAAAAACGATATATGCATAATTTAATAATCGTGTTATCGGTATTTTCGCTATGTTTAGAGAATATTTTTACATATATTAAAAGCGTTAATTTTTAGTTGTAACGAAGCTTTCTTTTGTGATATTGGGGATAAAATGCTTATGATACTGTGACAGGAAGAATGCGACGTCCTTTTTTTCAGAAAAAAAATATGTAACTTCATCGTCATTACAGAAGCTTGTCCGTTTTCGTGGTACTTTAAAATCAACTTTTGTCAAACTAAGAACACAAAATGATTGTACATTATGTATCAACTTTATTCATTTATTCACATACGTACGTTCGCTATAATATGAGTAAGCTGTAACGCCATGCAAAATGAATGTAGAAATCATTTCTTGACGTACAATACAAAAATCATACGAAAGATACACAAAACTGCCGCACGTACATTTCGTTTTTTTTTTCTCTTGAGTGCACGCGCGATACTGGCGATCATGCCATCATACAAGAGGACAAAAAAAAATAAAATAAATAAATGAAGTTCTATTACAACACAACAGATCATTGGCCTTGTTTTATTGACGTGCTAATTATACACGCTCAGAAAATGCACTGAAGTGGATGTCATGGGCGATATTTTCATGACTACCCTAATTAGCACAAATGAAGACCAGGACGTAAACTGCAGGTTCACCTCTTGTCGTTAAAGGGCCCCTGAACCACCCAGAGGTCGAAATTTAGTTGTGGTGTTGCAGTTGTGCACGAGTCTACAACGAACACGTAGCCACGAGAATTTTTCGAAATGGTGCCGTAATAGCGGAGTTACACGCGTTTGATGATCGAAAAACGGCCCTCGCTCGTTTAGCTCTTTCCTTCGCTACTCTCCTCATCGGCTGGTCTCCCCTCCTCGCCGAGTGCTTCTCGAAAGGTCACCTGACATACGTCATCGCCAACGCGCTTCTCAAAACACTGCATACTTCCGGTCACGTCCACGCTAGCGGCACATATACCGATGGCGAACTGACCGCCAGTGCCGTAGAACGTCTGCCGCGCGAGAGGTGTCCAAAGTAGACGGCAGTTCGGCCGGCGCCCTGCCCGCTGCACCATCAATGGCCCAATCCACGACCTAGGGTGCCTCGATGCCAGCGACGGCGGCGCTGGCATCGAGGCACCATAGAGAAAGAAATTCAACAAGAGGGGACACTCGGCAAAAACTGGCAACAGGAAACACGTCACCATACGTTACGCTATACTTCTGACACCGAACGTTAGCTGCCGCGAGCATCGAAAAAAAAAAGTGAACTTAAGTTAACAGGCACTGATTTATTTTGTTTTAATTCTTTGCCGCGAAAACTAAAACGTTTTGCGTATAAATGAACTTAAGCTTTGCGACTTATTTTCCTTGCCTTACCTAGCCACAGGTCAATGACGCGCCAGATACATGCGTCATCCGCCAGACGCTCCCCTGAAGCCAGCGAGGATGGCTGCGCGCGCGTTTGAGCCCTCGCGCGCGGCGACCTGCCTGTCTCCTTCTTTTTTAGATGTAACCTGGGGCGCGATCTTGTACGCGTTCCAAAATGGAACGGAGGCGTTCCGTTCCATCGAGCCGCACACGATTGGTCAATTTGAACGTCGCGGTTTTAAATTAACAATCGTGTGCGGACCTGGTTATTGGGCTCTCGGCGTATTCTTTCGTTCCTTCTGTACTGGGACAAGACACCACTGCACTATTGTACTACGGCAAGGTGAGAAATCTTGTTTCACAGTCTACGACTGCAATTAGGCTTACGGCACGGGACCGAGACTTAAGACGCAGTTAGCGAAAAACAGCTCGGCCATCCTGGCGCAGTTAATTTGAGTTAATGAATCGTGCTGAGACATGTTTCCGACGCTTCCTATGGGACTATATATATTGTAACTTATTTCGGTTTTTGAGCCACACTGGCCGCACAGGGCGCCGTGTCGCAGTTAGCGAGAACTCAGCCGTGGTGTGTAGTCTAGTGCATCTTGCTAGGAGAAGTTTGTGCCGCTTTCTCTGACGCCAGATATTACTGAAAAGTAATTTCGTTACTTTCTGGGATACTTTTGAGGCCCGCTGGCCGCACAGCGCGCTGTGACGCAGTTAGCGATAAGCAGCTCGGCCGTGGTGATAAAGTTAGTTTGGCGTGTAATGAATCTTAGAGGGACAATATTTCCGCATTGCACAAAAGGTCTTGCGTCTACTTTGTGAAATTGCACGTGGCACAGATTCGATGGGACTTTACGAGATCGTTCGCAATCATTTTTACTAAATAATAAACCGATCCTGCACGAAGAGCAAAAAAAAAATGTCACAGTTTCGCCCTAAGGGCGAAGCAATGAATGCGATAGCAACACACCAATGTCATACGAAGTAAGGTGAGCGGCTTTGGTAGCAATATGAATTGTAGTAAACATGAGCTGATTAAGTAAGCAGGTGTGCTGCGGCGTAAGTAGATCGACATGAAGAGAGACTCGATGACCACGAGAAGGCGCGTGTGAAACGGTGGTGTTGATGAGAAGCGCTTCCCGTGGGCAGCGCGTGCGAAGGGACACACCTGTAGCGCTGCACTGCCGATCCGGGCAGCATTGCATGTGTAGCGTGCGTTGGAAAATGTGGCCCGACTATTACTAACTGCATGAACAAGCGTGGTGTGAGCGCGAGCAAAGATGAATAGATCACACTGAATGACTGCAGACAACGACCGTCAAAAGTCAGGCAGCAAGCGGATACGCCGCAGCGGCGAAGGTACGTGCGGTCTATCGCTTCAACGGAAACTGAGCGGCGAATGCACGGCGCATAAAGGTCAGAGCCGTGTGGAGATAAGAGACGGTGCGGCGAGCGACGAGCGCGGTTGTTGGCAGTGTAAAAGTGCGCCCCCCCCCCCCCCCCCGCTCCCTCCGGCGCTCGCTTCCCGCTTCCTTGCTTGCGCGTGGGAGAGATAAGAGACGGTGCGGTCGAGCGACGAGCGCGGTTATTGGCAGAGTATAAGTGTGTGGCCCCCTCCCAGTCCCTCCGGCGCTGGCTTCCCGCTTCCTTGCTTGCGCGTGGGAGATTGAGTGCGTTCGCTCTCCGTGGTAGCGCGCGTCCCCGCACGCTTCCGCTCGGGCATACGGCGCGCGGTGAAGATTTTATCTATACGGAACCTCACGGCGACGGCGACGCCGACGGCAGAAATCCGGTTGAAGTGTCCATATAATTGCTATCGCAATAAAAAAAGGAGGGGGGGGGCGCAGCCGGCGTGCTAGCTTGCGTTCAAAATACGCGCGCCCAAAACCGAAACCGGAGGTGATGTAAGTGATTGACACCGACCGCTTGGCACGCTGCAGTCAATTCGGCCGCTGGGCCCTATGGTAGTGTCCCCTCTTGTTGAATTCCTTTCTCTATGGAGGCACCCTATCGACGACCGCGACCTGCGCGCTTCCGCCACCGGCAACGAAAACATCAGCTGCAGCCGGGAAACGACGGGCTCGGCTGTGCCCGCATCGCAGCCGACGGCGCCGCTAATATCAGCGTATTTTTCATCCTTTGTGTACAAGTATTGCGAAGAGCGATAACAACGATAAGAACATATTGCGGCTTGTGAGCGTTGATATTTAATTTCAAAGCGTTGTCCGTTTTAGCTTTGAAAGGAACCAGAAGGGAACCAGCCTAGCGACGATATCGGTGCCGTCGAGCGATCAGCGGCGGTGAATCTGCCGCACAAATGAGTCCCGGTCTCATCCTCTCTACGTACGGCAAGGAAATCTCGCCGTTCGCGAGCAAGAACCGCTGTCGAATGGCGGCCTGCGAATAGCAAACGGCGTGCGATGAGTCACCGTGCCAGTAACGTGGACTCAGCGCTTCTCGGTTTCCCGCTGTTGCTGCGGTGCCGGCCCGTGTTATGCGAAGCGTACCTCTATAGACCCTCTGTTGCGCGCACATCTGGAAAGGCCAACACTGTCGCAATCTGTTCGCGCAGCTAATCAGACCGCTAAGCACGACTGTGTTGGAACGCGAGCGATTTGGCAGTGGCGTTGCGGGCTGTAATTACCGATTCGCAAGGGCGCACAAACGAGCAACACGACGAGGAAGAGCACTGCAGAAATCGCGCGTACCTGCTAGCAGACTAACCGGAAATCGTAGGTTCTTGTTCAACCAATGGACATCGTTTCCGCAGTTGACACCACCAGATTCCCCCTGCTGACATCGTGACGACCGCTGGGGATACCGGAAAGGCGAGGGGAGGAGAACGGCATTGTTTTTTGTTTTTATTTTGTGGCGCTCCTGCAGCGCGTAGCGCTGCAGCGTTTGGCATCGTCGATCTTGACGGCATTCTGAACTCGATGCGCGTTTACTTGAAATCTTCAAAAAATATCTGAGGTGGTTTAGGGGCCCTTTAAAGACACGGAAGACCATCTTCGAAGTGTTATTGGACCAGCGCACGATGTGCGATCGGTTTGAGTCGTGAAACATCGTTCGAACAGCAGCAGGCAACGAACGGTGACATCTTTTGCCAATTAAGGCTTCTTTACGAGGCGAGACCCTCTGTGGCATCGGTTGCCACACCATAAGACGCACAAAAAAACCAAGGGGACTGCTGCGCACACCACACACTGCGAGCGAGTACCAGTAGCGCGAATCGGCCCACACTGGCCACCATTCGTCGGTCAGAAATAAAAAAAACATCGAAACCCAGCAGAAGACCCAGCTCTGAACGGTTCGGCACGGCTCAATCAAGGAGAGAGAACCGGCTTCCTCACTCCGAAAGAACCGCGGCTCATTACTGAACCACAGCTCCCACGGTCTTCAAAAGAGCGGCCCGCTCCTGAGCGCTCAGGAGCGAGCCGGGTCTTTTGAAGAGCGAGGGAGCCGAGGCGAAAAGAGCGGCTGGCTCTTGAGCGCTCAGGAGCGAGCCGGATCTTTTGAGCCGCTCTTTTGAAGAGCGAGGGAGCCGTGGTTCAGTGAGCGGCGGTTCTTTCGTTCTTCAGCCGAAGGCGAGGGGGTGAAGGCGACTCTTGCGAGGAAGGGCGGGAGGGCAGTTGCTTTCTTGTACCGCTAATAGATGGCGCGGAAGTCGCACCCAGCAGGAGACCCGGCTCTTACGGAACGCATCGGCACGGCTCTCTTAACGCGAAAGAACCGGCTCCCTTTCTCCAAAAGAACCGCAGCTCATTTTTACGGAACGACCGCTCACTCGCTCTTTAAAAAGAGCCGCTCACAAGATCCGGCTCGCTCCTGAGCGACCCATCTCTAGCATGTACCACGCAAGTAAATTGGACGAGCACAGTGGTGCGTATGAGAAATTTCAGACGGGCTTTCTGGGCAGACATTTCGGACAGACTGCTATTCAAGAACAATTTGATGGTGATTGGTAGCGTTGGAGATGTCGCGAATCGTGAATGTGATGCCGTTTTGGACCGCTACCCCAGCTCCTGACATAGCCAGTTGCTCGGTTTCGCTGCGCTGATGGAGCGCTAGTGGCCGTAGCGCGCATCGTGTCACCATATAGTCACTAACAAGTCATCTGCTGCATTTCCCCGCCTGCGCAAACAACCTAATAGGCAGTTAGTATGTTGCCTGCCTTGGTATGCGTAGGCCGCGTGAAGTGCGTGCTGCCGAATAACAGCTCCACTGGTCGCCCACATTCATCGAGTGGAATGGCTCCGATTTTTTGTCAATCCATATACTGCAGCTTACACTCTTGACACATTTGTTGAGACACTATGAACATATAATGTATGCGTTTAGTCAACATTACCCCCCGCGATGGCTTAGCGGCTATGGTGTTGCGTTGCTAAGCACGTGGTCGCGCAATCACATCCCGGCAGCGGCGGCCGCATTTCGATGGGGGCAAAGAACAAAAAACGCCGGTGTCCCATCCATTGGGAGCACGCTAAAGATCCTGTGGAAGAACAAAATTATTCCGCAGTACGCCTCCCCCCCCCCCCCTCCGCGTGCCTCATAATCAAATCGTGGATTTGACTTGGAAAACCCCAGAATTTACTCATTCATTTACCCAAAGTATCCTGTTTACGCTGGAGCACCAAGTGGGGCAAGCACGTGAAATCTAAACTATAGGTAGGAAAGCGGACAAACGATTATTGAGAAAACACAAAATCGATGCTAATTGAATTTACATCAATAATTTTTCCAGTAAGTAACCAAGTATTGTAATAGTGACGAGCGCGCAACATCCACCAAGGTAAATAGAGCGTTTTTGTGTTTTCGTATATTTGGCAGGCTTCGCGAAGTCTGGGAGACTAAAGTGTTCACTTGCAGGAATGTCAAGCCAAGAGTTCAGATAGTTGGAATTTAGAAAAATTTTTGCGCTTAACAAAAATGGAAAGAGGAGTAGAGACAAAGGGCTATATATTTTCTGTTGTCATTTTGTCTCTACACCTGTTTTATATTACTCGCTGGAACATGTCTTTGTCACTTGTAGGAACTTCGTGCATTCATTCGAGTGTTTAAAAAAATAGATGTGTCATGTCTAAGGCTGACAAGCTCTTTGCATACACTTTTCCACTGCCGCAAATGTGTGATGTCTTCCCAACTGTTGACAAGAACTCTTTCTTATGCGCTTTTTGTACATCGCTGACGTTTTTCTTTGCACGTCGCCTTTCTTCTTATTGCACGCTTGGGCATAAGATCATTTAAATAAGTGTGTTGGAGAGCTGTGTGTTAGGCAGAGTTTACTGCAGAAGAGCAGAGTCATCGACGAGCACAAAACAGCGCTAAACGACAGGACGAAGAGAAGGACACAGACTCTTCATCCTGTCGCTCAGCGCTGTTTTGTGCTCGTATTCATGAGCCAACCAGCCCAAATGTGTACCCTTCCAGATTTTTTCTCTTGTCTGTTGCAGGGTTCAGGTGAACCGCCATTGGCTGGCATATCTGCATAGCCACAAAAGTAGCGGAGGAACTGAAAATGGTGACACCGTAACTACCGTCGACTACTTCCAGTTAACTTTGTACGCTTCCGCCTAACGCACGCGCAATGCAGTCTACAATCAATTAACAGCCAATTAACAATAAATTAACTAGTATAAGTCGGCATTACACCTTTGTTAAATGCCTTTCCTCTCTCTCTCAAATCCACGCCGCAGAGTAGAATGGAGTACCGTGTTCACTGCCGAAGGAGATTTTTGGGCCTCTTTTTCTGTGACAATGTCAACCTGTGCCTGACAGATGCTAGGAGGCCCTCACAAGCTCAACTAACGTTGTCTACGTAAGTGCGTATTTGCTACGTGACTTTGCCACGTTCGTCGCCATTAGCAGCAGCGTCTGTTATTGATACCACATCTTGGGTAAAGAAGGAAGCTACTGCGATTTCGAAACAAAAAAGTCTCAGTTTCGCCCGAAAGGCGGATCGTTGATAGTGATAGCAATGTAATGAACAATTATATGAAGTTAGGCTCGTATTTGTTATCGGTGGTAGAAATTGCATAAGCATTCCCTTACTAAAAAAATTACAAGCATAGGGCCACGCACTCACAGCAAAGCATGAGAAGATGGAACTAGGCATTTTCTTCTAATCCTCTTTCTACTTCTAACGAATCGCTGTTACAAAGTTAGATTAAGAGCGGCAGCATCGGCGTGCTGGTGCCTTGGCTGCCTCTCGCTTCAGTGCGTGTGCGAAACTTGAGTTTACGCGACCTCCAACACACGCTCCCGCATTCTTAAAGGGACACTAAAGAGAAACCGGAAGTTGAGCTTAAATGGTAGATTATCCTTTCACGATCACAGCCATACCATTCTTACTGCAAACAGATGTTTAATAAGCGAGAAAATAGCGAAAAACTGAAGAATTGGTGCTGACGCCCCTTCGAAATTCCCGCACTAACGTTCATGACGTCGGAGATTACAAACGTAGGCCGGTCGCGATTGGTCGAGAGCGAGTTATCGCTGTTAATTAATAAAACGCAAAATGAAATACACCTTAAACGTACATAAACAGCATTTGCCAACTTTTTAAACTATTTCAAGCGAGAAAGTACAAGTTTAGCACAAAATTAAATAAATAAAAAAAAATGCCATGGCGATACATGCGGCCATGATAGTTTCGTAGTTTCGTTTTTGGTCAATGCATCGTCGCGCGCGCCTGTTCCGCTCTACGGTGTTTGGTTGCGTGTTGCGTGGCTCGAAAAACGTTGACTTCGCGGGAAACAGCCAGAAAATGCCTCGTGTGTGTAGTGTTGAGGGCTGTATTAATGGCCCAAGGCGCTTGATCAGGGGCAGCGGCAGTGTTGACTCGATTGTGTCCTTTCATGTGGCGTCGCGCGGAGAGCCCCGGCTCCCCGGCGTTCCCAATGGCTCAGTGCTCTGCCGGTGATAAAACGGCAAAAGAGCCAGAGAAACCGATGGTGTGCTCTCTGCATTTCTCGCCCTCGGATTATGTGTATAATCTTGCCCTCGGAAAGTATCTTGGCGTGCCCCATAGGCCAGTCCTTTGTCGAGCAGCTGTTCTCTCAATGCGGCCTTCATCAAACCCCGTACCGATGCCCCTGCAGCAGCAAACTGGCGGCTCGGTGAGTGCTGAATGTCATTAAATAAAGTCACGAAATAACCATACCGAGTACGTGCACAACTTTCTACGCTTGTTCTGTCGGGAACATCGTCGCCTGGCGGACCGGACGCTTCGCCTTAGTCGACGAAAACGAAGCTCTGCATTCCGCCGGCGCGGCCGGCGGCTCACCGCCATCGCACGCGGAAACACCTACCGCTCGAACACGAAGGATCATTTCGCGCTCCGTTTCACTGAATATCGCTGAAATGCAGTCCTGCTTCCCTGGCGAGCTCTTCGTTGCAAGGTTCAGCAGCAGCAACGGTATCCATCGCGGCGAACGCAAACGCAGCGACCATGCATGCAGCCATGATGCATCCAGCGCCTCGGCCGTTTACGCAAGCGGTGACGTATCATGGCGCATTCTGATTCGACGAGAGCAATGCAATCTGTGACGACACTGCTTCAGCGCCAAATCTGGGGTGAGAGAAATTGAGGAAGAGATAATTGGTCTTTGTTTACGAATTTCTCCGCTAATAACTCATATTTTTGCACCCAACAAAAACCGCATGCATTCCTGAAGGTCCCTCTTTTATTCTAGCTGAACTTCCCGTTTCTCTTTAGTGTCCCTTTAAACACACCTTCATTCAACGCTTCTCGTCAACTCAGCCAAGTCGAGGCGATGAGCCTTCCTTCACTCAAGGCGAAGTTGCGTTTCATGAACACTATACCACGTTTTCTCCGCCAAAGGAACGCCTCGGAAATGCACCCTCGACTCGATTGAAGTTCACTGACTGAGAAAAGCGCCTGACATCGAGGCTATCCTTAGTTGTGCTTAGCCAGAGCCCAATTCTTTAAGAAAGATATGCCCTTTTCTTAATTTTTTTTCTTATCAAACGACAACATAGCCAAATCCAGTATTTTAGCTCCTTAAAGGTGCCACTGCGAGTGTTCGACTGATAAATCAAGCGGAACGTGTTTGAGGTGTGTCAACAACCGTGCCCCAACAATTGAGTGCGCTGGGAGCAAGGCGCATATACCTGAGAAAAATGTGCGGCTACGTTGTCGGCTTCTGTTAGTTTCCACGTGCTAAATTTGTAATCTACGTTGTGGTTATTAACCGTGGCTATTGTCAGTGATGTTGTCCTTATGTCTATTGTGACCGAGCCGGATTGACTTCTAAGGAGAAAACGGATGAAATGACCGATGTGCCACTGTTTTTTTAGCTTCCGGACCGAGTGCTGCTAAGAGTTTCCTGTTTTATAGACTCAACAACAGGACAGAAAATTTGGGTGAACGAGCCATTTTGGCATCGTATCAAATTATGCTGATGCGCTTTTTGTTAAGTCGCCGCCGCGCTGCGCATTAAATGTTTCACATGTGTACAAGCATGACTAGTTCCAGTTAAATTTTTCGCACTAAGGGCAATAGCACCTGAAGCATATTATTCGAGGCTGCATAATCCTGCACGGTTTTTTTTTTTGCGAGTGGCCGCTTGTGGAAGATTCGGCACGGCCATCTGTTTTGGTTCCGCTTCTTTAACAGAAATGCAGATGATACTGCTCGCGCCAGTTTCCAATTGTCATTGGAGCATCACGAAGGGAATCTTTTACTGGAGGAGAAGCAGTTTTCTATATATGAGGCAGAATACATATGCTTGAGTGCTTACCTCTGTTTTTGTTGCTTTTACTTCGTTTTAAAAGCCGCAGTTGTTACTCGGTTTGTTGAAGTTCTAGCACACATGGTCAATGAACATGCAGTGATGTCTGCATTTCGATTGCTTCCTTTCTTTACATACACGCTACGCAATGTTTCTTTCTTCCAAAAGTTCACTAGTAATTTGTTAATTAGCACCATTATTGCTTCTTCGCCTTACATGGCTTCAATGTACTATGTGGCGGCATCTGATATATGTTTCATAAGCTGTATTGTAAAGTTCATGCAACGGACGCATCATTTGGTTGTGCTGTTTTCGTTTCGGTTGATTAGGTACCCTGAACTTACTAAGTGTACGAGCTCCGTGTGTGCATAAAATGTTCGGCATTCTGCTGCAAGATGTGGGCATTGGAAAGACCAGCTGATGAAAAAGAAAACAGCCGCACAGTCAGGCTTGTGGCAGACCTGAAAACATAGATGCAAATAGTGCCTGGCTGTTGCAATTGCCCGTATCACTTCACTGAAAGAATCTAGCTGCTACAGAAGTACTTCCTTAATTTGCATGCCAATTCGGCTGTGATCATAATCTGTTAGGTCTAGCCACATTGACACAATGGTACTTAAAACCAAAAACATGAAAAAGCATTGCAATTATGAAAGAAAAAAATTTATTTCATTTATTATTTAGATCCTTGTTTGAAGAGCATAGTTGTGATTTTAATGTGTTAAGTGATCGCTGACTATATTATGCGATGGTTGAGACGTGAGCATCTTTACCGCCCACAATTTGTAAATCAACCATTTGCTTACATTTGTAGCCAGCACATTAGTACCTTAGCCAGTACATTAGTACATCAGCAGTTACAAATGGTGGTACGTTGAAGTTACGTTAGCATGCCAAAGTGTACAATATTGTTGCGGGGAAGAGAACGATCAAGGTGTATCTAGAGAAGAAGGACGATGACCGTCTCTGTTGCTTGACCACTTGGAGCCACGGTGCTAGGATATGCCCACGGGAATGTTTGCCGAGCCAGTTATAACTTTCTATG